>NC_051225.1:40463457-40480957 GCF_015220715.1 Pygocentrus nattereri
CTCATGCTATGGCCTTAAACATCCCTTAGTAGGACCCATGTAGGGAGAAAATCATAGATGATCAATTAAATTTCAATTTGATGTTATACATTATATATAGTACTGCTACTACTACTACTACTACTACTACTAATAATAATAACAATAATAATAATAATGATGATGATAATAATAATTTTGTGGCCATAATTGCAGACTCTGAACTGTCAGATGAGTCTGGCCCTGTGCTCTGTGAATACAGCACCGTTATTTTGATTAATTGAATTTTATTTTATTAGATTTTATTATTTATTTAATAAATTTTATTTATTATTAGAGCCAACACTGGGTGGCTACATGGCAAAAAGCTGTAGGTGGAATGACCCCTGTAGCCCTTAGTCCTTGTTTTAATCCGTGCTCTTATGCCCTTATTAGGAACTCCGGGTCTAAGCTCCATTTCTCTATAGACAGAATGAAAAGGGTTTTTGAAAAATCGCCTCCATCGCCCTCCTGTTTTCTTCTGTCTACACCACTGCATCCTCTGAATTACGAGGTCGTTAGAGAGTTGAAATATGAATATTGCTTCAAATGAGGTAAAGCTAGTGCGCACCGAACTCACGTCATTAGACTGGCAGCCTCCTTAAGACGGTTTTCCATGTTCAGACTGAGGGCAGATGAAAAAACGTCAGCAGGTTTCCCTGCAGTTCTCTGATCTTCATCTGACGCTCACTGAAACTGGATAGATCTCTCCTTTTAACTTGATTAGAAAAGATCTACAAACGTAGCTGCACTCAGGCTGATCCAGTACAGACTCAGCTCAATCCTCACCGCTGATAAACTGATTTGGGCTGTCAGGATATCCTGAGGACATTTTCTCAGGACATTCGCCAGCTTTTTGTTTATCCCATTCCACCTTAAATGGTGTAGCAGTCTGAACTGCTGCGCCCTTTAAGGTGGAACGGGGAAATTCGACCAAGCAGCCGGAGGAACAGAAGCTGATTTCAGCTTCATGGAGGGTTGAAAGGCCCGATATGAGGATGTTTCTCTATTTCAGCTGAACAGCTGAGTTAACTTATTTTTGCTGTTTTGTTGAGGAGTTTTAGTCTATCGGAATATCCCACCTAGAGGTTTTATTTATGGGTATACCTGTGAATATGCACTACGGTAGAACATTTCGATAAGGTAGCACAGCTCCTCAGAGCACCGTCACAGCCCGCCTTAGTTTCATGTAGTTTAATGACATCAAATTTAACTCACATGTAGCAATATCAGTATTATAGCTCTTTACAACCTCGTAATTCAGAGGATCCAGTGGTATTCGCAGGAAAATGTACACATGACGAAATGTTTGGGGTTCAGAACATTTTGGTTTAACACAATGAGGTTTTTTTTTTGTGATATCACAAAAACAATGAGCTGGGCTGTTTGTGCTGTTTAGTTCTGAATATGGAATATATTGTCCCCCTATTTTGGGAAAAGGAAAGAAAATCCAGTTTTGCCTCATATGGGCTCTTTAAAGTCAGCCTTTTTATGGCACCATGGATTGGTCATTTCCCAGCATGCCTAAAGTTGTGGTGCTGTTTGAATTTCAAGCCGGCTGCTGTTTACAGTGTTGGAAACTCCGATAGCGGAGCTGCAGGTGGTCCGAGGGGTCCGGCCCGGTGGCGGAAATAGCAGGACCCAGCGGGGCAGCTGCTGAAGTTGGCTGATAGTTTCAGAGTGGATTTGTCGCTCTGGTGGCTCAGACGGTTCCTCGCTGTGAGGAGGAGGAACCGCAGCATCTCTCAGCAGATTTATTCATGAGCAGAACATCCACAAACACTGACCTCCAACAACAGAGGGTCGGAATATGAACGAGGAGCTCAGATCGGCCAAAATGAGGAACGTTTTACCCCCAAACTGCCTCCACGTTCGAACGAATCTGTTCTGAACCGTTCAATTTGGTCTGCGTACAGTCTGTGTTTACGCAGAGCTAATCCATAGATGTTTCACTCCACAAACAGCTGTCTGAGCTAAATCACAAATAGCAATACATAAAAAGCTTTAAACAGCTTACAGAGCAAACAGAGCTGAGATGCAGAGCTGAGTTTCTTCTCTCATACAGACGCCCATGTTATATGATGTGTTGAACCATTCACTCCTCAAAATAGCCCATTTTGTATTCAGTGTTTTTTAGTGACTTCAGGGAGACCCTTTTATTTACATATACTCACCTACTGAGCCTTCAGCAGCTCTGTTGGTACAGCGATAAGCAGTATTTCAGCCCAATTTGTGACTGAGGCACAATACAAGGCAGCCAATCAGAACAGAGCTTGTTTACATATATGAGTTCTAAAGACACGCTCATTAAAAAGTGTTTAATTGTAAGAGATAGAGAGGAATGAAAAAGATAACGTAGTAATGATTCATGACTTTTCGTGGTACTTAAAGCTGTGTGAGGTTCATTACGAGGGCCTAGTGCAGGGGTAACGGTGAGGGCTGTGTGCGATGGTCTGTCCGAGGGTCATTGTAAGAGCTCCATGTGAGGGTCATTGTAAGTGCCCAATGTAAGGGTCACTAGGAGGACCTAGTGCAAAGGTAACTGAAGGTTTAGTGCGAGGGTCCATGCAAGGGTAAATGTAAGAGATAGAGAGGAATGAAAAAGCTAATGTAGTAATGATTTATGATTTTTCGTGGTACATAAAACTGTGTGAGGTTCGTTATGAGGGCCTAGTGCAAGGGTAACTGTGGGGACTTAGTGCGATGGTCCAGATGAGCATCATTGTGAGGGCCCAGTGTGAGGCTCTGTGCAAGGGTCCCTATGAGGGCCTAGTGTAACTCTGAGAGCTTAGTCTGAGGGTCCATGTGAGGCTCAGTGTGAGGGTCATTATGTGGGTCAATAAGAGTGCTTATTGCAAAAGCCTACTGCAAGGGTCCGTGCAAGGTTTATAGTGAGGAGCCCAGCATTAGGCTTTGTGCGAGGGTCATTATTAGGGCCCATTGCAAGTGTAACTGTGAGGGCTCAGTGTGAGGGTCCATGTAAGGGTCATTGCGAGGGCTCCATGTGAGGCTCAGTGTGAGGATCCATGTGAGGGTCACTGTGGGGGCTCAGTGCAAGGGTCTAGTGCAAAGGGTCCATGCAAGGGTTATTGTGATGGCCCAGAATTAGGCTCCATGCAAGGATCTATATGAGTGTCAGAACTTCTCAACAGTGTCGCTCTGAAACCACCGACTCCTAGAGAGTAGAAAAGATCCAGAGCTACTGGGAATAAAAACGTTTTACTTAACCTTGATGAAGGTTAATTAAAGTTACCTCTCTTAATTAAAATTTCCTCTCTCTTGTAAAGTTATCATTTTAGACAATTTCTGACAGTGATGATCTACAAAGTGTTCATTCATTATTAGCTATGTTAGCGTCGTGGCTGATGCGTTGACCTGCTCTTTGGCTGAATGGTGATGCTCTTCTGACCTGCTGACCTGCCGCTGCAGTCTGAGTTCAGTCCTGCAGCTCTAGAGGCCTGAAAGAGGCTGTTTGTCCTCTCAGCCACAGTCGGCACTGTTGGACTGTGTCAGTCCCCCTCGCTGGCTGTGGCTGATGGTTCCACAGGGCAAAACATCTCTGAGTTGAACGAACATTTCAGCTGTGGTCTGTGTGTGTGTGTGTGCGTGTGTGTGTGTGTGTATGTGTGTGTGCGTGTGTGTGTGTGTGTGTGTGTGTGTGTGTGTGTGCGTGTGTGTGTGTGTGTGCATGTGTGTGCGTGTGTGTGCGTGTGTGTATGTGTGTGTGCGTGTGTGTGTGTGTGTGCGTGTGTGTGTGTGTGCATGTGTGTGTGCGTGTGTGTGCGTGTGTGTGCGTGTGTGTATGTGTGTGTGCGTGTGTGTGTGTGTGTGTGTATTGTCTCAATCGTCATTTCTTTAGTATCAAATATTACACTTTATTTTGATGGTTTCCTGTAAAGTAACTGACAAAACAGCATTAGGATTAATATGAGTGGGATTACAATTGGCGTAAATTAAGCGTTAATATCAGGGTTTAAATAGATTCAGTGTTAGGATTAGGGTTTGAGTAGATTAAGCGTGAGGATTTGGGTTTGAGTAGATTAAGCGTGAGGATTTGGGTTTGAATAAATTAAGTGTTGGGATTAAGGTTTGAGTAGATTAAGCACTGAGATTAGGGTTTGAGTAGGATTAGGATTGAGGTTAGGGTTGGGGTTAAAGTGTGTTTGAGATTAGGATTAGGAAAAAGTTGAGATTAATTTAACAGATGTTTAATTAAATGTCATTTAAGGGTAATGTAAATGTCTACCGAGCGTCGACAGTGAAACATTACAATAAAATGATAAATCAGGACGGACTTTAAATATTCCCAGTTTTGCAAACTGCACTTCATTAAACATCCTGCTGATGATGGAATGTGTGTGTGTGTGTGTGTGTGTGTTTGAGTGACCCAGTTGGCTCTGTGTCAATTCTGTTAGACCCAGGAGCCACAAACACACTCCATCTGGTTCCTGCACATGTGTGTTAGACGACAGCACTTTTTTTTTTAAAGCGACTAGTTATGACTGCAGTTCTGTATGATAATATTGTAAAAACAGTTTCATGGCATCAGTGAAACATGTTGTTTGCCCCTGTCAGCTTAACAGCACACAGTGCAGTGTTGGAGTGACTCCCAGTGCTCCTCTACTCAGTGAGTAGTGACCCTTGTCACTGGACTGAACTCCTGTTTTTACTTCTGATTTATTCCAGTGCAGTTGTAAAGCTTGTGGAGGAGCTGGTTTAATCTGGTCCAGTTTAGTCACACCAGTACAGTACTTTGTTCTTTTGTGTTTATCAGAGAAAATTGAATTTTTTTTGCCATGTTTTTTTTACAGAATTTAAACAGCTGCTCTTTACATTATCTAACCCTGTCATGATAAATAGACCAATAGAAATGCTCCCATTTATTTAGAATAAAGTCTAATTACATTAACTAATACTCTATAACTAATAAAACCCTGTTTGTGTGCTGATGGACAGTAAGGCCTCCTGTAGTGGGTCTTTGTATCTTTTTGTTTATTATATAAATGTGAATGAAATCTTATACGCTCACCGGCCACTTTAATCTGTCACTAGACTGAGCTGAATCAGTCACTAGTCTGAGCTGAATCTGTCACTAGTCTAAGCTGAATCTGTCACTAGTCTGAGCTGAATCTGTCACTAGTCTGAGCTGAATCTGTCACTAGTCTGAGCTGAATCTGTCACTAGACTGAGCTGAATCTGTCACTAGTCTGAGCTGAATCAGTCACTAGTCTGAGCTGAATCAGTCACTAGTCTGAGCTGAATCTGTCACTAGACTGAGCTGAATCTGTCACTAGTCTGAGCTGAATCTGTCACTAGTCTAAGCTGAATCTGTCACTAGTCTGAGCTGAATCTGTCACTAGTCTGAGCTGAATCTGTCACTAGTCTGAGCTGAATCTGTCACTAGACTGAGCTGAATCTGTCACTAGTCTGAGCTGAATCAGTCACTAGTCTGAGCTGAATCAGTCACTAGACTGAGCTGAATCTGTCACTAGACTGAGCTGAATCTGTCACTAGACTGAGCTGAATCTGTCACTAGTCTGAGCTGAATCTGTCACTAGTCTGAGCTGAATCTGTCACTAGACTGAGCTGAATCTGTCACTAGTCTGAGCTGAATCTGTCACTAGTCTCAGCTGAATCAGTCACTAGTCTGAGCTGAATCTGTCACTAGACTGAACTGAATCAGTCACTAGTCTGAGCTGAATCTGTCACTAGACTGAGCTGAATCTGTCACTAGACTGAGCTGAATCTGTCACTAGTCTGAGCTGAATCTGTCACTAGTCTGAGCTGAATCTGTCACTAGACTGAGCTGAATCTGTCACTAGTCTGAGCTGAATCTGTCACTAGTCTGAGCTGAATCTGTCACTAGTCTGAGCTGAATCTGTCACTAGACTGAGCTGAATCTGTCACTAGTCTGAGCTGAATCTGTCACTAGACTGAGCTGAATCTGTCACTAGTCTGAGCTGAATCTGTCACTAGTCTGAGCTGAATCTGTCACTAGTCTGAGCTGAATCTGTCACTAGACTGAGCTGAATCTGTCACTAGTCTGAGCTGAATCTGTCACTAGACTGAGCTGAATCTGTCACTAGTCTGAGCTGAATCTGTCACTAGTCTGAGCTGAATCTGTCACTAGTCTGAGCTGAATCAGTCACTAGTCTGAGCTGAATCTGTCACTAGTCTGAGCTGAATCTGTCACTAGTCTGAGCTGAATCAGTCACTAGTCTGAGCTGAATCTGTCACTAGTCTGAGCTGAATCTGTCACTAGTCTGAGCTGAATCTGTCACTAGTCTGAGCTGAATCTGTCACTAGACTGAGCTGAATCTGTCACTAGTCTGAGCTGAATCTGTCAGCAATGTTATTTCGGGAGAGTTAAAACTCCAATTCAGACTGGGATATAAATCTTGAACCAACATGTCTATAAACAATGCCCTCATGGTTCTCCATATAACCACGCTCTGCTCCACCTTCTGATGTTTTCCACGACTCAGTGGTTCTCTGTTCTAGGAAAAGCTCTCAGGAAGCTGCTCTCATTAAAGTGTCTATGACTGCGCTGATCTGACCAACATCAAAGCGCAAACACACCTGACGAGACTCTTCAGACAGCAAACACACCATCATGTGATGAACTTGCTGCGTGTTTTATCAGAGACGTCCAGCTCAGCCGTGTGACACAGATTAGTCGAGTGCTGCTCTGATAAACTGCTGGATGTGTGTTTAAAAAGCTGCAAGTTTCAGTAAAGCTCTCGTCTTTTAGGTCACGAGTGTAAATTCTACAGGAACTTCCTCTCAGTTCGGTTCTCACTGTTCTTATTCACAAGCCTCATTAGTCGATGCCCCGTGAGTGGAGAACGCTGGGGGCAGAGATGAGACGCCGAGCTTTATTTTATTCATAATAAATTTAAACTGGTGAAGGTTTCAGCTGATTTATCTGAAGTAAGGCTCGGTCGGCTGTGACTTTTCAGTCTCTCAGTTTTCCGGCGCTGCACTTGCTCTGCGCCTGGCCGTCTCTGGTCTCTGACAGCTTCTGAGGGAAGACAGGATCATAAAGAGGCTGAGAGAAACACACACAGGTGAAAGCCATCCTGCTCAGGCTGCTGCTTCACTGTCACTGGCTCTCTATCCCGAAGGTGATGCCTGACCATGCCTTCCTACCTAGCCCCCTTGCCTCCACATACACTGAAGGTGTGTGAGGAAAGAAATTCAGGTTATTTAGCATGTCTGATGGATTTTTTTCATTCCCAACAGTACCCATCCATCCATCCATCCATCCATCCATCCATCCATCCATCCATCCATCCATCCATCCATCCATCCATCCATTTTCTAAGCCGCTTCTCCGTCAGGGTCGCGGGGGGGTGCTGGAGCCTATCCCAGCAGTCTTCGGGCGGAAGGCAGGATACACCCTGGACAGGTCGCCAGTCCATCGCAGGGCAGACACACAGACACAGGCAGTCACTCACACCCAGGGGTAATTTAGCACGTCCAATTGGCCCGACTGCATGTCTTTGGACTGTGGGAGGAAACCGGAGAACCCGGAGGAAACCTACGCAGACACTGGGAGAACATGCAGACTCCACACAGAGAGGACCCCGGTCACCCGGCCTTACGCAGAACTTAATTAACTCAATCTAAACTTTGACAGTGAAGAACAAATTCTGTGTAGCACAAAAGTTCAGTTTATTATCCGCAGTTTATCTAACAGAAAAATCACACGAATGAAGGGATTCAATATTGTGTAGAAATATAATAAATGAGGTGAAATAATGAATGGTGTGTGTGTGTGTGTGTGTGTTTGCGGTGTGTGTTCCTGTGCTGTTTCTTTAAGTGTGTATGTGTGTGTTTGTTCCTGAGCTGTTTCTTTCTGTGTGTGTGTGTGTGTGGTGAATGTGTGTGTGTCTGTGTCTGTGTTTGTTCCTGTGCTGTTTCTGTGTGTATGTGAGTGTGTGTGTCTGTGTGTGTGTGTACGTTCCTGTGCTGTTTCTGTGTGTGTGTATGTGTGTGTGTGTGTGTGTGTGTGTGTGTGTTCGTTCCTGTGCTGTTTCTGTGTGTGTGTGTGTCTGTGTGTTCGTTCCTGTGCTGTTTCTGTGTGTGTGTGTGTCTGTGTGTGTGTGTGTGTGTGAGTGTGTGTGTGTGTGTATGTCCGTTCCTGTGCTGTTTCTGTGTGTGTGTCTGTGTGTGTGTTTGTTCCTGTGCTGTTTCTGTGTGTATGTGAGTGTGTGTGTCTGTGTGTGTGTGTGTGTACGTTCCTGTGCTGTTTCTGTGTGTGTGTATGTGTGTGTGTGTGTGTGTGTGTGTGTGTCTTTGTTCCTGTGATGATTCTTTCTGTGTGTGTGGTGAGTGTGAGTGTGTGTGTGTGTCTGTGTGTGTGTTCGTTCCTGTGCCGTTTCTGTGTGTGTGTGTGTGTTCGTTCCTGTACCGTTTCTGTGAGTGTGAGTGTGTGTGTATGTTTGTTCCTGTGCTGATTCTTTCTGTGTGTGTGTGTGTGTGTGTGTGTGTGTGTGTGTGTGTGTGTGTGTGTGTGTGTGTGTTTGTTCCTGTGCTGATTCTTTCTGTGTGTGTGTGGTGAGTGTGTCAGGGCTGAGCGATGCCCCCTGGCCAACATCTGCTCTCTGAGGCTCTGACTGCCTCTTTCAGTGTGATGTTGGTTAATAATCTGAGTGACCTGTATTTATAGATTCATGCCTGAAAGACAAACTGCAGCCCAGATTCACTTCATTCAGATCTGCACTGTAGTCCTGAACTCTGTATCTGTGCTTAGAGGAGCTCTTGGTGTTTAGGGCGGATGGAATCAACCCTGCACTGTGGTGTTTTATATCCGTACGTCACTGGATAGTTAGAAAGAGAGTAAAGTGAAAAATAACAGACCTTTACTGTTAATCTAATGCAGCTCCAGCAGAGCTTAAGAGTTCCTCTGAACAGTTTCCTGTTCAGATGAGCTCTGAGAGGGAGCAGCGTTTAACATCTACAATTAAATCAGTGGTGGTTGATGATCCAGGCTGAGTATTAAGGGCAAAAAGGCAAAATACTGAGAGAAATGAAGAAGCGATGGAAAGGAATGACTGGGCAAAAGAGCAGGAGAAGGTGAAGGAGATGTAGAAGAATGGACAGATAGATGTGCAGGTGGTAGAAGACGGACAGAAAGAGCAGAAAGAATAAAGGATATTTTGAGGCCTCAGACTCTGACCCATCAGCTTTGGTTAATTCTCCTGACGTCCAGCAGAGCGTCCACTGTCACTGTGTGTTATTGAGAACTCACTGGAAATGCCCTTAGGGTTCTCAGTAACACACAGTGACGGGAGACAGAAGGAACCCGTCTTGTTCCTGCTCTCACGGTTCTTCTCTTACTAACGAAAGTTTCAGCTCCCTGCAGTGTATGTGCAGTCATTGAACATCAAGAGCCAATGGGTCAGAGGGGTCACACCTCTGTAGCCCCAAACTGGACACTAACAGAGGTGAATTTGAAGGACCACAGGCGTCTGGAGATGGAGAACTTTCGATGGAGAGATGGTCTTTGGTGTGTTGTCTTATCCCAGTAGTATGTTAGAGCTACACTAATGGTAAGGCACATGAATATTTGCACGTGGTCATTCTAGATTAATCACTGGTATTTAAAGCTTGTACAAGACATTCAATATGTTTTGAAGACATTCCAGATGTTTTATCTGAAGCTTGTAACAGATATTATCATATATATCTGAGCTTGTATGTATCAGTGTTACAGTGACATAAAGCTGCTGCCACTGTTTTCCTAACAACTAATGGGAACACTGCTTAGACTATCGCTCACATTCATACTCTAGGACTTCCAGAATGACTAGAGCAGAAATGCCCAGTCCTAGTCCTGAAGATCTGCCACCCTGAAGTGCTCAGGTCCAGAACACTTGGCTCTAATAATCAGACGCCCCTGAAGGCCTTAATTGCCTGTATCAGTTGTGTCCTGGCCTGAATTTTCTCACTAAATTTGTCAAAAATCAGAGCGTAATTGGTTGATTCCTCTGTCACTTCCTAATCATGTTGGTAGTTAATCTAATGTATAAGGCCTTCAGTCCAGCTCCTGATGTCCTAACCAATGAGAGAGCGGCTCGGCTGGATCTACCTAGATACCACCCAGAGAACGACTGAGACTGGACAATTTTCTATTCTGCGTTTTAAGATTTTAATTAAATAAAAGTCACATTTTTTAGTTCCCAAAAAACCTTCTCTGAAGACCCTGAAGGCCATGATGGTCCCACGCTGGGTAAACGCATGTTTCATAAATCTGAAAGTAAAACTGCTTTAATGTCCAAAAGCTGTAGAGCCTCTGCAGTCCTGACTATAAACATCAGCTCTGTGTTCTGAATGTGGCTTTTTGGTCCTGAAGGTTTTTATCATTCAATCATCACTCTGGCTCAGGAGAGAGTTTTTGGGAGGCGGAGTTGGAGCTGCTGGAGGCTGCAGACATTTCTCCTCAGTAATGGGCTGCTGTGTGTTACTGATGGAAGGCGTCTCGGTGTGAATGAGCGGCAGTGAGACAAATCTGTTTCCTAATGTATCAGAGCTGATCTGTAGATGTTTTTATATAAAGCTGCTGAAGCTCTAGGAATAACGTTCTAACACCACACACTACACGGATGAGGCCTTCAGTGGATTTTGTTTTAGTCACTGAACTTATTACTAAATATAATTTACCTTAATGAAGACATTGAGGCAGTTTGAGCAGATTGAGAGGTTCTGGTGCTGTTTTTACAGAAAAGATTTGGGTGACTATTGACTTTTATTGTTTTGTTAGCTACATTAGCCTTGTAGGTCCAAAGAGGCAAAATCAGCACCAAACATTTCGTGGCTGAGAAACTACATCAACTACATGGGGTAAGTTGGCTTTTCCAGATGTTCAGTGAAACTAAAGTTGAGATGTGGTGCCTGAATGAAGGTGCTGTGTGTCATGGTGGGAACTCTGATGATGTAATACTTTTTAAAGAACGACAGTAATAATAATAATAATTGTAAAAGCTGTAATTCAAAATTAAGAATTTGTGATTAGAATTACAGAAACATACAAGCGTGCTTCAGCATCAAATACCAGTCAGGGGTTTACATCACATGTACTGTACGTGTCTGTATCAGTGGGTGAAAGTAACGGGTGCAGTTATGAAAGCGAGGAAGGCAGATAACTGGGAACTGGCGTGGCCCAATGTCTTTGGGGCATCACGCAACCCCAGTCATTGATTCATCCACCTGGAAATCTGCCACAGAGCTTATCTGACGCTGCTCAGACTGCAGGGGAATTGGAGCGCTCAGATCAGATCTGTGCGTCCAGATATCACCAGTCTACCTGCATTGCTGTGGTAATTGACGTAGGTGTCAGTAACTGTGCAGCTACGCTGGTGGTGTGGATCATCTCGCCCTCCAAACTCTTCAGAATTCTCTGGCATGACCATAAATCTTTGGAGCTCTTCTGTGACAGCTGATTATTAATGAATATTCATATGCAGCTTGTGTCATTAGTGATTTATAAATCACTTCTTGTTTGATCATATTGATCATATTCGAATGTTTTGAAGTGTATTCTGGCTGAAGAGTGTGATTTTAAGAGTCTGAATTTTGAGAGAGTCTTAGATGCTCTAACTTCTCCCATCAGATGTTGGCTTTGAGTCCAGGGTCTGTTTCCACCTGACGATTAATTCTGCTGAACATCAGAGTTTGATTTACCTGTAAATAAAACTAGAAACTCCATGTAAGGCATCAGTTTTAGTAACGATTTCAATGATTAGCCGATCAGGCTTCGGTTCAAACGCTCACTCTATCTGGAGGCTGATGATGAACACTTCCAGTCCCATCTTCTCTCAGTTATTATTTTGATCAGTGGTTTTCATACCACTCCCTCTGCTACATCACGAGGCCCTTAAAATGCACTGTACATCACTCTGATCCTCAGATCTTTGATAATAAATCTTTGATAATAATAAAAAATAATAAAATTAATAACAAAAAATACAAAAAACAAGGTGTTGCTTTAAAAAGGAATGATTCAAATTAAAAGAACTTTGTGCCTCATTCTTTAATTTCTTATCGTAAGTTTCTTCTTAAACATGTTCTTGAGGAACGTCTCACCTTTGTGATCCTGAGTGTGTGTAGATTCTGTTCTTACCTAAGAACAAATCCCACATAAGAGAACTGGTGAAAGTCGGAATCTTCATCAAAACTGTATAAATGGGATTTCAGAAGAAAGTCTTAAGAGCGGTCGGTGAGTGAGGGTCAGTGTCATCACACGCAATGCAGTGGACAGTGTCGAGCCTTGAGTGCAATGAAAGCTGTGTTTCAGATCTTCAGCAATCATCATGTAGTGTATTTATAGAGCTCTCAGCTCTGATTGAGACAGATGGCGTCCTTTTTATTCTGTGTGATCAGAATGTCCCACCTGAGACGGCTCTGAGGGTCTGCTTTACAGGTGAGATGAGGACAGTGGGCTGTGTTCTGTTTTTGATTTTCTAGTTCTAAAGCTGGAGCTGAAAGTTGCTCCTTGTGTGTGTGTGTGTGTGTGTGTGTGTGTGTGTGTTGCCCACTCACAGGTCTTCTGTAATCCATTTAATATATAAGTATATATAAGTATGAAGAACCCAGCCTGCCTTCGAGAACATTTCCCTTTCACACATTCATTTAGCACCAATGCTTCTCAGAAACAGTTCAGTCATGTTTATCAGACCAAATCACAGTCAATCACATGTGTAATTCACTATCCCACTGTCACATCTGTGTGTGTGTGTGTGTGTGTGTGTGTGTGTTTATTTGAACACATCTTTACCAATAAGCACACAAGCATTTTACACACTAGAAAATATACAGCACTCTTTTATAAAGACCCAATAAAACTCACTGATATTCAGATATGAACTATTCCCTGATATTTACTAATATTCACCAATTACTGATATTTACTAATATTCAAAGATTGCCACTAATATTCACTCGTTTACTCAATCTTGGTGTTTATATACACATATATATTGTTATATATTTTGCAGTATGTATTTAATTGTTGGTGTGATTGTTTGTTTTTTATGAGTTATTCTCTCTGACCTTACTGAGTCCAGTGGATGTTGAATTTTGGAAATCGTCCTTTATTATTATTATTATTAGATGATGAACTGTGTTTTTTCCCTCCTCTTGATCCCGTTGGCCTGTAGGTGGCAGTGCCGTCATACCAACGGAAAGGCTTGGCTGCGTTTCACTGGATACCTGTCTGATCAGATCTCTGATCATCAGCTTGGTGAAGTGTGTGTGTGTGTGTGTGTGTGTGTGTGTGTGTGTGTGTGTGTGTGTGTGTGTGTGTGTGTGTGTGTTATTGATCTGCTCCAGTGCAGTGGAGTTTGCATTCAACAATCACCCCCAAACTTACACAACAGTAAAAAAAAAACCCAGTAAATTTAATTTAGCCAAACCTACTTCAACTACCCAAAATTCACCCAAGATAAAAACAACTACTCAAAACTGAAACAAAATTACCCACAAATTAGCCAAAAATATCTTTAACAATTACCACAAAATTTCCCAAAAGTGCATGTTGTCTTTAATGATAAGATATCATCTGAAATATTTTTTCTATTTTTTAATGAATATTCTTGTGCAACTCATTTGATTGATCAAGTCTTATTATTATTATTATTATTGTTATTATTATTATTATTATTATTATTATCATTATCATTATTATTATTATTCTGTGTTGTGTTATATATGTATTATGTATTCTTCTTCTTCTTATTATTATTATTATTATTATATTATTATTATTATTCTGTGTTGTGTTATATATGTATTAAGTATTCTTCTTCTTATTATTATAATATTATTATTATTATTATAATTATTATTCAATGTCTCTGTTTTTTCTAGGCTACTCAAATCTGATTTACCAAACTTACATTTTAATGCGATTGTTTATCTTCCCAGATAAATAAACAGAAATGACCTTCAGTTTTTACTGAGAACTGATCCGATTTTTAGAGCTTTTAGAGGAGTTCAGTTTAAAGGTGAAGCCAACTGAGACGGTCTGGTAGCCGTTAAACTGTCTGTAAGTATGGAAGTCAAACTTAAATTCAGATTAAATCTGTTTTTGTTTCTGCTGCTGTTTATATTCTGCTGCTCCAGGCGTCACAGCCAGACCATAATACTCTCTCTCTCACATATGCACAGCAATCTTCTGCTCGAACGAGTGGACTAATACATCACTATGGAAACCATCACACACACATACACACACACACACACACACACACACACACACACACACACACACACACACAAAACTCACATTGATATCTGCCCCCCACTCCACCTGCCCTGCCACCCCTCCTCCCATAGGTGATGGTTTCCATAGCGATGCATTAGGAAGGTGCTGAATTCCTGATCAGAATAAAGTTCCAGGTGTGATCACAACAGGTAAATGCAGTGCATGCTGGCAAATGTCTCTCTGTCTGAGCCCCAGGGCTGTTTATGGGGGGCTGTATAAATGTGATTTATAGATGTGATTTATAGAGCACATTACACGTAGCAGCACAAACTGCTTCATAATCACAAATTAACTTAGAAAAAGCAAAAGCAAAAATATTAAACAATGATATTCTTAGAAATAAAGGTACTAAACTCTCATTGGGTCAGTTCCCCTCCTGTCACTAGGGTGAGACCCTCAAGGGTACACTCCACACACCCCGTCTCGTTTCCTGGCTTTTTATTTTAGTGTTCTGTTTTTAAACATTAGGATATGAAAAGGTACAAATATGTATTTTTCACCTGGACAAACCTATTTAAGGTGCACATTTGGACCTTAAAACCACTGTTAAACTTTTGAGGGAACACCTACACTGTTTGTACCTCGCACAGCACCTATCGCGTATCGGTTGAGTGGAATGAGGAAATGATCCAGGTGGGGTTTAGGGCTCGGCTCCTGTCAGAATCACCGTTCCAAACAAACGACAAACAAGCACAGCCTCACATCTGAGGCTGAGCATCGCCGGAGGTGCAGCCGTGTTTCTGATCTCTGCTGTACGTCAGCGAGACAGGCTGACAGGTAAGGCTCTGGATGGGTGACAGATTTGGCACTGGATCTAATTTATGTGCCACAGCCAGATACACTAATGATGAGTTATGCTGAACATGTTTATAATTAATAATAACTTTCTGAAGAAATAACCCCGACCTAAAAATAAGAGGGGAACACCAGCAAGAGCTCTGACCTCATACTGACAGCAGACCGACAGGGAGAACATCAGATTTACATTCCACTCATCAGACGTCTACATGCACACTGATTAGGGAAGGATTAGCCGGCTATGATAAGGCAAATCTTTTAACCCTCCGGGGTCCAAAAACATGTCCACTTGTCAAATTCTCTGTTTCTATATCTGTTTGTGGGTCTTTGTGATGATCCAGTTCAGAAATCCAGTTCAAACACTTCCTGAGATCACGAGATCATACGAGACTCACATCCGGAGTTATGAGCCTATGAAGAGGGGCTGAGATACACGTCATCTGCCTCTCACCGTGTGGAGCTGCTGGATTTGTGTATCCGTTTACATTCTGTGTGAAACTGACCGACGGACACTCAGGAAACAACCGACCATCACGCCGGAAACCCTTCAGTCCACATCGGAGACTCGTGTGAAATGGTGTGCAGAGAGTTTAGAGCTGCTGAAGCTGCTGCAGCGGGTTTGGAAAGCAGCTGTGAAGATGACGGATATGAAACATATGAGGATCATGTTATATGAAGAGACTTGAAAATGCAGTTCTGATTGCTGCGGTGCTCCATCAGCTGAACAGAGTGATCATTTAATGCTTCAGAAATATTAACGGTGAAGATGGAAATAAGTTTTATTTACAAAATCAGAAGCTGGATGTCTTCGTAGATGAGCGAACAGGTCAATGTTTATAAAAGTGCTGTTATTGTGTTTAAATGTTCATCATTCTAGACAAATCTAAAACGTATTTATTTATTAATTTACTCATTGCTGCTTCTTAGTGTCCTGCTGATGATTCTAAAGCACTTTATATTATTCCAAACCTTTGAACGATGGTGTAAGTGGACCTGCAGGATAAGACAGACAAGAATGTTCACAGAGATCAGAACGAGGAACCAGGAAGCGAGGAACCGAGAAACAGGGAATCTGGAACGCAGGAAGTAGGACAGTGACACAAAAGGACCATTTATCTCCAGTCATAACAGCACAGTGATGAAGCGGTGGCGCCAACCCAAACCCTGGCTGGGCGGCAACAGAAGCTTCCAGAAAGAGTAAGAGCTGGAGTTTGAGTGTTGACATGTTAAGCGAGTGTTAATAAGGTGTTAAACCACCTTCAGCACTTCAGACAAACTGCTGCACCTGAAACACACCTTCACTTTAAGAGCTGCAGACCTGAGACACACACAGCAGATGACACTCACACACTTTACTGACCAGTAAGTTAGCTCCAACACTGCGGCTCACTGAGTCTCTTTCACAACACGTTCAGATTATTTTATATAAAATATAAAAAATGAAACTGTACAGAGTAGATTTAAATCTACAGACAGCAAATGTATTTTTTATATATTTGATTCCATACTTTAAGCATTCTGTGTTTTTATATACTCAGAAGTCTGTACAGTAATTTAATTACCCAGAATTTAATTCCCGTTTTTCATCAGTGAGGAATTCTCTGTATCAGTTTTTAATTAGAGCTTCATTCTGGACGTTAATCTTATAAGACAATACAGGTATTGATCTCCATTCATTTGCTTTAGTTCTGTATCAATGTCTGTGATTTTATTTTGCTGAATAACGGCTGATTTAAAGTTTTTCTTTCTATCTGTGAGATAATACACAAACCTCTCTGTGCTGTACACCCTAAGAAGAGAAAACAGAACCGCCACCACTCAGAGGACTGCATGAAGGTCATAAACGGCTCTCTGCCTGGTTAACCTGTTGTGTGTGGTTTCTTTAAAACAAAGACGTGGTTCTACAGAGCACCAAAAAGGGTTCTACTGTTGCTCAGTCAGAGAACCTGTTGTTTTGGTGTGTAAAACCCTTTTAGCTGAGAGCGTGGTGTGTTTGTAGATGCTGGTGACTCTCCATCTCTGCTGTGTTTGAAGGTCATGATTAGCTCTAATGTCCATCTTGAATAGAACCTCAGAGTTATCAGAACCCACTGTGTTCTCTTTCAGTTGAATTTTCTGCTTAATGGGGGACTTTGTCTCTTTGTCTGAGTCGGTACCTCTCTGCATTCGGCCGGATTTTTGGGGGCGGGGTTGGTGCTCATTAATATGCATAATGCAGTGTTGACTGACAGCTCTTTAGGAATCTTCCTGGTTGTTGTTGATGATTGTGGAAGTTCATTCTGTTCCTGCTCTGCGGGGGGCGGAGCCTGTGCCCGGAGTGACCTTTTGGCTTTACACACACAAATGCGCACACACACACACACACACACACACACACACACACACACACACACACACACACACACACGCACTCTGACA
>NC_051225.1:40485957-40495957 GCF_015220715.1 Pygocentrus nattereri
TGATGACTCTCTCATCCAGTCTGTCACAAAGCACTTCCACAAACAGAGAATGTGAGTGGAGATGTAGGTCAGGCCTGTCAGACCCAGCCTGCCCTCATGCTAACTGATGAGTCCCCTTACACCCCCCCAGCCTCAGGGGAAACACCCCCTCCCCATCAGGGCTTTAGTGTGTGTGTTCAGACTCACCACTCAGAGGAGAGACAGCCGTGTGAGACAGCAGCAGTGTGAGATGGCTATGAGGTGGAAGAGCTTCCGCAGTGCTGTTAGAACCATCTAGATAAAACCACAGTCAGCTCGCTACAGCGCAGAACTGTGGAGAACAACATAAAGGGGAGTACAAGGAACATCTACACAGAACTGTGGGGAGCGACAGGGAAATATAGGGAACTACAGAAAACTGTTGGGAATGATGGAAATATAGGGAACTACTGTTAACTGTGGGCAATTACTGTAAAATATTAAGATCTATATGGAGCTTTGGGGAATTACAGGTAAATATAAGGGACTGTAGGGAACTGTGGGAAAAGACTGATATATACGGAACTACAGGGAACTGTGGGTAATGACATAGAAATATAGGGCAATACAGGAAACTGTGAGGAATGACAGAAATATAGGGAAGTACAGGAAACTGTGGGAATGACAGGGAAATATAAGAAACTACAGGGAACTATGGGGACTGTTGAGAATGACATGGAAGTATAGAGGGACTGTGGGGCAGACGAGGAAATATAAGGATCTACAGGGAACTATGGGAAGTGACAGGGAATGATAAGGAAACATAGGGAACTGTGAGAAAAGACAGATATAGAAAACTACAAGGAGCTGTGGGGAATGACATGGAAATATAGGGAACTACAGGGAACTGTGGGAAATGACAGGGAGATATAGGGAACTACAGGGAACAGTGGGAGGACAATGGAGAAATATTAGGGAACTGCAGGGACCTTTTGGGACTGTAAGAGGATGATGGCAGGATAATATAGAGAACAACAGGGAAGTGCGGGGAACTACAGGGACTGATAAGGAAATATAGGGAACTACAGGGAATTGTGGCAGACTGGTGAAGGATGGGGAAATATAAGGAATTTAATAGAGAACTGTGCAGAGCTGAGGGGAAGCATGGGGAACTGGGGAAATTTGGGGAAATTTGACAAACTGGAGGACTGTTGAGAAATATGTATTTATCTCTGAGGAACTATGGAAAGTGTGAAAACTATAATAAATTACGGGGAGCAGTGAGGGACTATGAAATCGAAGAGAAAACGTGGAGGCTGTTGGTGGACAATGGGTAACAGTATGAACTGTGGAGAACTATGGGGAGCTGTGGAACTTTGAAGAACCATACAGAACTGGGCTGAACTGTGGAGACACTGACTGTACTGAGTCTGAGGAAGCACTTACATTAATGAGTCTCATGAACTATTAGCTTTGAGTTTTCTGGGTTGGATAAAGAATTTAACACTGATCACTGATCCAGGCCCAGTCGTACACACTGATCACTGGTCCAGGACAAAGCTGATACACTGATCACGAATCCAGGACCATTCTGATACACTGACCACTGATCCAGGCCCAGTCGTACACACTGATCACTGGTCCAGGACAAAGCTGATACACTGATCACGAATCCAGGACCATTCTGATACACTGACCACTGATCCAGGCCCAGTCGTACACACTGATCACTGGTCCAGGACAAAGCTGATACACTGATCACCAATCCAGGACCATTCTGATACACTGACCACTGATCCAGGCCCAGTCGTACACACTGATCACTGGTCCAGGACAAAGCTGATACACTGATCACCAATCCAGGACCATTCTGATACACTGACCACTGATCCAGGCCCAGTCGTACACACTGATCACTGGTCCAGGACAAAGCTGATACACTGATCACCAATCCAGGACCATTCTGATACACTGACCACTGATCCAGGCCCAGTTGTACACACTGATCACTGGTCCAGGACAAAGCTGATACACTGATCACCAATCCAGGACCATTCTGATACACTGACCACTGATCCAGGAGCGGTCTGATGCTCTATAATTAAACATGAACGGTCAGAAGACAAACACCGACATTGTAACAATCTGCACTTTCACTGTCTACTTTATGTAGAAACTGTGAAGGAAAAACTAGATTTTCCACAATAAACGAAAGAATACGATGCACTTTCACAAGTACATCAATCCAATCATGGTGCGCCTTTCACTAAACCTCTCCCCTAAATACTCAATGACCATAGCTCAGCAACTTTAACCAGGCCTCTGACAAGCCTTCAGAAGGAAAGAGGGTGCTGTAATGCTTTATAGGAAATAAGCAGTTTGGATGGAGAAACATTTTCCTGAAGAATATCTGACTGCATTTTAACTTTTGATACTTAAGTGCATTTAAAAGCAAGTGCTTTTGTACTTTCACTCCAGTTCTGGGTTTGAGAACTTTGTCCATCACTGATCAGAACAAGCAAGATGAGAGGATGCACAGCGAGAGCATCTGAGAGTGTTTTTGATGTTGAGCAACTGTTTTACAGACAAACTCCTCCTGAGCTGAGATCAGACAAGGCTGTGAAGTTTTAATTAAAACTCTGATTAGAGAGGCCTGAGCCCTCACTGAGAGGAGAACATCAATTCCTCATCCTGGTGGTCTTGTCTCTGAGGAGGAGTCAAGTCTCTGTAGTTCTTTATTCTAATTAAGGTGATTAATCTGTTTCGGAGCTTCTCCGAGTTCCTCTGTGGGTTCTGCAGAAATGCAGATGCTTTCTTTAACTAAACAAAACCCTGCAGGAATATTTAATGTAAAAGATTTGAACGATACAACATGATCAGTAATTATGATAGAAAATGCAAATGCAGAAAAATGAAGTACAGCTGGGCAAAGCCAAGTGTGGATTGTAGGGTCATTGAAAGCTGCCCGGGGGCACAGCTCAGTGCTCTTCAGCCTCATTTGGCTTTACTCAGTTTATCACTCTGTGTTTCCACACTAGATCTTTATTGCAGGTCCGTTTGCTTGTCGAAGTCGGTTCGTTTGGCCGAGTGTGAAAGCTGTTTTTGAGCTGGGGGTCAAACAGAGAACCGTTCTCTGGTCCTCCTGAAATCGGTGGTCTGGGAGAAACCTGGTGGGTTCACAGTGCATGCGGAAGCTCTCCAGCTCCCGGCACCGTGAGTGGGTCCGTGTGATTGGTTCTGTAACGTTAAGCTGCTTTGACTTATCACACTTCCTTATCACTTATCACTTCCCTTTTCGGGTGTGGTGATGGGGGAGAGGAAGGCTGTGGACAGAAAGAGCTGCTCTTCACCACTTAAGTGTTTGTGTCCAAGTAAATTAATAAATAGCAGCAAACGGATGAAGCTGTGCTGACCATTCTGCAAACCTGCACACAGAAAAGGGACGTGTGGAAATGTGTAGTCGGTCCAGGTGGAATTTTTGTGTGTGAAAGTGAACCAGTGATAATGAGCCCCTCCCCCCAACGAACCCAGAATCGGCCCTGGACTCAGGAATTCGGGACAAGAGTGTAAAAACCCAGTGCTCAGTTCTGTGGCTCTGACTGGGGGGCTGGAGGAGTCCAGGCAGGAGACCTGACACTATAACAGCGCTGAGTTTTGCTGAGATAAGAAGGTATCAGTTATTAAAGGCCAACAGATGCTGATTGTCACGATTGCCCCCTCCCAGTCCTCTCCATGTGCATTTGTTTTGGTTCAGTCCAGCCCTCTTGTTGTCTGACTCCGCCCCTGATGATTCCCACCTGTTTTCCACCTGTGTCTTGTGAACCCTCGTTAGCCCTTGTGTATTTAAGCCCTGTGTTTGCACCTCGTTTTTGCTGGTCTTTGTTTGATGTATGCTTGTTTGTATGTTTGATGTAAGGTTTGTGTTCAAAGTGTTTTGTTTATTTCTGGCCTGTTTGGAGTTCTGTGTTCATTTTTGTCATGTCTGTACCTCCTGCTCTCCGTACTGGCTCTCTGACCCTGGACCCGTTCGACTATGACCCTGGATTTGCCCTTAATAAAAGCCGCTTATCTCCGCATGTGTCCACCGCCTCGCTCCCCACTGTTACACTGATGATGATAATAATAATATTACTTCTCTGACATAAGTTACAGCACATCTTTCTCAGAAAAAATTTAAAATAAAATTTATAGAACGTTTTGATGAAAAAAGTACAAATGGGCAAACACTTACAGGCTTAATATGGAATATTATTACTGAACTTTTACGTAGTATTGACAACATGACTGAAAACTCACTTTAATTGCGCAAAATTGGTTGTGTGCAAAGTTTTACTGAAATTCCACACTCATTTTCAAGTTCACATCATCTACAGAGACAGACTACTGCAAGGTTTAAAACCCAATTACTATTTACTTACTGAATTGAACAGTTTGGAGGGGGGGTAAAACATAAAATGTGGCACTTTAAATAGCAATTGGGAGGAAATATGCAGTGCGTCTCTGCAGAGGATTAGAAAAAAAGAAGAAAAAAAAAAACGTAATTTTGCTGTTGAATTTTTCTGTATGACTGTATATATTTCTGTAAGCTGTCCCAGCCCACTGGGATGAGAAAAATGAACATGATGGTTTGGATTCTTAAATTCCCCAGATGAAAATAAGACAGAAGAACATGCACTGACATCATAAATACACATTTATTCTTAAAAAGCTACAAAAATGTCTCTTCTGTGGCGGTGGTCATTCACTGGGCGTAATTCTTCCATCGTTGGGGCTTTGACTCAGAGCGCCAAAACTGTGTGGAGGCCACAGCTGCAGAACAAACACAGAAACGTTTCAACGTCCTGCGAGAAATTTTCTAAACCAAAACATCATGAACATGGCCTGCTTGTTAAAGGAATATTTAGTTGAATAACACGCCAGGTTCCCTCCAATTATCCCAAATGTAGCAGATCAGCCAAGACATGTTTGGTGTGTGAAGTTTGCTTATTTAGTTTTAGCGCTGGAGTTACGAGGCTAATGCAGCTAATAAATCGCCTCAAACGAGCTGATGAAGCTGGCTTCCTTATTCGCCAGCTTCTTTTTCTAATTTTCAGTTCCACCTTAAATTCTGGCACCTGAGGCTTCGTGTCTCAGAGCGAGTGGAGCTGCTCAGTATCTGTAATAAACCTGATTATGTGGTTGATGTTAACACTCAGGTTATGTGAGGAAAAGTCTCTCTTTTTCACCTTTAAACAGACTCGGCCTCTGATCAGAGCGTACGGGATCGGGCCGTAGCTACGGGAGTCTGAGGAGTTATGAAGGTTATCGCCCTCCAACCACACGTGACCTCGCGGCACCTACAGCAACACAAAACAACAGGAACACACAGTGCATTTCTGCAGTGATGACCCTCCACAGAGGGCATCAACCACTTAAACTGCACCCAAGACGAAGAGTTTGTTTAAATTAATACCCAAAATGAAGTTATAATAAAATAAATATTAAGAGCACCTTATATTTGAAAAGTAAACACATTTCATCATGTGCCAATGTGCTAACTTTGACAAGAATGACTGAAAGTCAGCAGTGAGAAATGAACATTAAACCTAATAAATCTTTATAATACAAATCTTATAAACCCTGAATTTTTTAAGTTTTGGTATGAAATGCTCCATCCTAGAGAAACTTTCCTGAGTCGGAAGTGTTCACAGTGGTGGTGGTAGGAACCAGACGTCCCCCCTCTAAAAGCTCCCTCACAAAAAGTTATTACATGAAATCAAAGAAAATGTATTATTTCAAGATTTTCCATCATCGACATTCCATATAAGCTCAGAAGACTCGTGTAGGTTCTCTGGTGGTTCTGGGTGGTAAATAAAGTGTCTATATCTGTGTTGTAGTCATGGCGACGTCTGGTTCCCATCACCACCACTGTAAAGACGTCTGAACCATTTCACACCAAACCCTCTGGATCTCTCTGTTTACATGTCACACACTCAATTATGGGGGAAATTTTTAAAATTGGTAGAAAAGCCATTTTTTAGTGAATATATTTGAATGAATTGCAGCAACACAGAATATAAACAGCTGATAAAGCTGAAGGCGCCTAAAGTCTAGTGAGTGTACAGTGACAGGTGAGCTTTTATAGGCACCTTGAATTATTTTTGGTGTTTACAGGCTTCAATATATTCAACCCCCCATCCCACCGGCCTCAAATCACCCCTCCACCCTCTCAATCAGCTGCTCTACTCAGCTGGCACTAACTCTAACTGCCCTGAACAGGCGGGCCGCGCAGACAGAGAGAGAAAACTGTAATACCAAAAAGCAATAACAGCTGTTTGAGCCCACTGAAGGATAGTACCCAAAAAAAGATCTCTGCTGCTGTGAAAGGTGAATATTTTAGGCAGAATCAGAGTCCATGCATGAGAAATTCACTGAGCAGCAGAGAAAACGCTCGGCACAGGATAAAAACTGCAGGATGGAGATGATCTCTCTCTGCTGAGACTGTTACTGCAGAAACAAATCAGCCTCGTCTGCAGTCGGACGCAGACACATAAACACAGCAGCACTCACGAAAGTGTGTGTCTTAAAGCTGTCCGAGGGTCTGCTGGTGCACACCTTATCCCCCTCCAGGCCCACCACTCTCTTACAGATGTTCATCCTCGGATTAAAGGGACTTTTAGCTATGACGATATCGCCTCTGCAAAACACAACACACAGCAGCACCACGGCAAGCTTAACGTACAGCATTAAACACACACACACATCATCATCATCATCATCATCATCATCATCATCATCTTCACTCACTTCTCTATCCTGTACAGGTGTCTGCTGACGCGCTCGGAGAAAACCACGTCATGGTTAGTGATGGTCGGCTCCATAGACGGTCCGGAACACTGCGGAAAAAAAAGCACACACTGACCATACATTAATAATACACTAATCAATAATCAATTATATCTGTTTCTAATAAATTGATTCTGATTTTAATGAAAAAATCATTCAGATTGTGATTCCGATTCTACTATTTCTGACTGGTCTTGAGGCCAATTTGTAAATTAAATTCAGATTCTGATTCTAATAAAACGACTGTGATTCTAATAAAATGATTCTGATTCTAATAAAATGACTGTGATGCTAATAAAGTGATTCTGATTCTAATAAAATGACTGTGATACTAATAAAATTATTCTGATTCTAATAAAACGACTGTGATTCTAATAAAGTGATTCTGATTCTAATAAAATGACTGTGATTCTAATAAAGTGATTCTGATTCTAATAAAACGACTGTGATTCTAATAAAGTGATTCTGATTCTAATAAAACGACTGTGATTCTAATAAAGTGATTCTGATTCTAATAAAATGACTGTGATTCTAATAAAATGATTCTGATTCTAATAAAATGACTGTGATTCTAATAAAGTGATTCTGATTCTAATAAAACGACTGTGATTCTAATAAAATGATTCTGATTCTAATAAAACGACTGTGATTCTAATAAAACGACTGTGATTCTAATAAAATGATTCTGATTCTAATAAAACGACTGTGATTCTAATAAAGTGATTCTGATTCTAATAAAATGACTGTGATTCTAATAAAATGATTCTGATTCTAATAAAACGACTGTGACTCTAATAAAATGATTCTGATTCTAATCAAACGATTATGATTCCAATGAAAATGATTCTGATTCTGATTCTAATTCTAATAGTTCTTATAGTAAATAAACTCACCATAACGAACTCTCCTATGTACTCGAATGCGCAGTGCGCTAAACAGCCGTACTGGATCGTGAAGCCGACAAAGCCAAGCGTTTTCCCCAAAACACTGTACAGCATCGCAACAGCGCAGCAGACCCTGCAGACCCTGCAAACACACACACACACACACACACACACACACACACACACACACACACACACACACACACACACACACTAACTGTAATAGAGTTCCTCCACTCTTACATACGGCATACAGCTGGATCTGTTCCAAACCTGCAGATGAATAAGTGGAGTATCAGGCTGTTATGTAACTCTTATGTAAAGTATATAACAGTACATTAAGTACAGTACAGTAATATTAGTATATAACAAGTGTATTAGCTCTGTTACATTAACATTTTGTTGGGTGACCCTTTATCTGGACGATCCAATGTAGCGGCATTTCTTACTTTCAACTCACATCGCCCACTCCTGCACCCACCTTAAGACCCAGTGTTCTCCGAAGGGTTCTGGGTGGTTTAGAACACAGACAGACAGAACCGCAGTGTGTGACCATCATTACTCATTTACACACGCTGACCTTGAGTTTAACCCCTCACTGACCATCAAAAACACCTGCATGGACAGGTGAGCCCACCAAATAATGGCCTTCTCCTTCTCTTCCTCCTTACATCTCAACCACTGAATTACGCAGAAACTTTTGGAAAATCAGTGGAATTCCCCTTTAGGTAGAAGATCAACAATAAAAAAAGGACCAAAATGAAACCTTGTCACATAATGAATATAATAATCATATTATTATTATTAATATTATTATTATTGATATTAATAATGATTTCCTGAATATAATTTTCTGCAATACAGTTCCTGGTGTCCGATGTTCCTCACTGAAACAGCATTTTAATCAGTTCCTCGTTAGAAGTATATCTAAAGTGTCAGATTCAGACTTTGATTTAGGCCTGTTTAATCTTTGTTTTCAGTCAAAACATTCAATCTTTTTTCTCTTTAGGCTGGAAACCCCTCTCTGTGGCTGAAACTGGGCCTCGTTCACCTCATTCACCAAACAAATTCCTGCTTAAATCCTACTTTCCAGTTCTGAGGAAGATTCTGACTCACCAATATTTTCTTATTTGGGATTTGCTCTTAGATAAGAACAGAATCTACACACACACTCTAGAGCACGACGGTGAGAACAGCTCTGCGCTGTAAGGACACATCATGAATCTGCCGCAGACTTTCTGCGTGAGTATTAACACAATAACACAGATCACATTAAAGAGACAAACACCAAAGAGCCGTAGAGTGTTAACGAAGCTCCGAGTTAACGAGCCGCGTTTTCAGGTGTTTATTAGAAGTGAGCTCTGAGCTCGGCTGTCTAATAAAAGCTGACCTGAGCTCCACAGTGTAGAAGCAGAGTGAATGGCAGTGTCTCTCCACGTTTTCTGTGATTTACTGAGGTGTTTGCAGAAGGTCGGTATCTGCAGATCTAAGATCTTAAACAGACATTCAGGAGCTTTGCGGTCATTCAGAACTTTAAATACCAGCAGCACAGCTTCAAACTCTCTCTAAAGGATCCAGGCGGTCAGTGCAGTGATATGAGCCCTCTGTGTTGGTGCTGTGAGGATCCGTGCTGCTGGGTTCTATATGAGTTCTAGAGGATGGACTGTTTTCTCCAGTAAGAAGACCATTACAGTGATCAACTCTGCTGAACAAATGCAGCAATACGTTTCTCTGTGTTGCTCTGAGAAAGAAAAGGCTAAACTTCAGTGATTTTCACACATGATAAAAAGATGTTTTAGTGACTGTATTTAATGCAGATTAAACACAGCTCAGAGTCTAAGACCACCCAGCTTTCCTACTGCAGCTCACCTAATATAAAGAACCAGAGCTAAAGAACCGAGCTTTAAGAACAAACTTAGGGAGATATTTGTGAATGAGACCCACTAAACTGTCTTCCGTGGTCAGTTTTGATTTCAGGTTCCATTCAGCAAAGCTGAGCACTGAGAAATGTCTGAGGAGCGTATCCGTACATGTGCTGTCCGGCTGTGTTCTGGACCTCAGCAAGAGCAGATGGTTCATTGGGAGCGTCTCCGAGTCAGACTCACCTTCAGTCAGGCAGAAAGCTCCAGCGCTGGAGCAGAGCTGTCTCTCCTGACCGGGCTGTGGGGGTAATTACAGCGCTCTGAAAGAGGATATCTGGTCACAATGGAACAGGAATAATAATAAGGCTACTGGCCGGCGCGTCGGTCAGTGTGTAATGGGATTAACCGGAATTCGGCACCTTCCGCGGCTCGCACAGACGTGTTTGGGTGGGGGGGGGGGGTGTGGGGGGT
>NC_051225.1:40498457-40535957 GCF_015220715.1 Pygocentrus nattereri
GGCAGAATGGGCAGAACTGAATGGCTATAGGCAGAATGGGCCAAGCAAAACTGCAGTAGACTGAGTGGGCGGGGCTAAATAGCTATAGGCTGAATGGGCCAGGCAATACTGCTGTAGGCCGAGTGGGCGGGGCTAAACAGCTATAGGCAGAATGGGCAGAACTGAATGGCTATAGGCAGTACAGGCCAAGCAAAACTGCTGTAGGATGAGTGGGCGGGGCCAAACGGCTATAGGCTGAACGGGCGGGGCTACGCTGCTATAGGCTGAATGGGCGGGGCTAAATGTCTGTAGGTAAATAAGTAAATAAGGTTTTTGTGACATCACAGACACAATAAATTGTCCTCGCAGGTTAGTTTCTATATTTATGGCTGTATGTACTGGAGAGTAAATGGCACATTTTAAAAGCCTCGTATGTCCAATTTTGCCGAAACAGCCCCAAATTACTTCCATTGGTCCATTTATTTATGTATATGTATGGTTCATTATCACTGGTTTGCTCTCACATAAAAATTCCATCTGAATCGTGGACCGATTGTGCAATTCCACATGCCACTTTTGTGTGTGCAGAGGACCACTGAGCGACACGGGAAACCATCTCAGCACCTACTGCACCTGAACACACTGAACCCACTCACACCAGTGTTTTATAATGTAGTACACTATAGAATATACAGTGTAAAATATAACCCAGGTAATAAAACTGATTTTGATTGACCTGGGGTGCTCAAACTTCTGCATACGACTGAAACTGTTGTAGAATGTTTAAAATTCACTAAAACTCACTGGCTGGCGTCACTCAATCAATTTACAGTATTAAACTCTAATCTCTGGCAGGCAGCCTGTAACTGACTTACCTGATTCAAACTTTTCCTTTCTCCTTTTATTTAATTGCATAATTTTTCCAAAAATTTTATTTCATTTAATTTCACTTAGCTGATTAAAATCTTCATTTGATCTTATTATCATATTAGTGTTTTTATTTTTGTATTGTTTATTACTTCTTTTTCTTATTTATTTGTATTACTTATTTTACTTTAATAATCCTTGACTGTATTAAATTTGTCTGCCTTATTTATCCTTTCTTGTTGAAATTGTATTAATTCTAATTTCATTTTGATTTTTAATGATGTCTGTTCTCTCACAGCTTCTCTCCCTTTCCCTCACTCTACATTCAAATGGATTATTTTAAGGTAAAGTGACCTACAGTGGCTGTGAGAAAGGTGCTGAATAAATGAAACTTAATAATAATAATAATAATAATAATAATAATAATAATAATATTGTAACACCACACTGTTTAGACCTGTGCATTTTGTCAAATTGCAGTCTCAGTATGTGTTGATTTCCTCAATGCAAATAAGTTAAACATCCTCTAGAGAGAAACACTACTGCACATTTTACTACACAGTGACTGATTATTTGCTAAATTTGACACATTGGGGGAAAAATACAAAACCTAAAATGTGGAAAGATTATGGCACATTTTATATTTTATTCCCAATGTGTTAAACTCACCGCAAATAAACAGGAATAACGTAAAAATGTACAAATGTGTTGATTTATTTCCACTGAGAAAATGAACAGAACATGTTTATGAAATCGTTATAACTCTGCGTGGATTCAATCATCTGTTTAATAAAGTCAGTTCTCCTGTGGGTTTGATGGGGGTGGACGGAGAGCTCCGGGGTCGAGAGGAGCCGGTCCAAATAAAATCTGTACTGCTTCTGATTCTGCACTTTAAAATTAGAGAAGCATGAGGTGGACAGGTTTTTGGGGAGCGGGGGGCTTAAGGAGATTACAGTGGGGGTCCAGGCAGAGTTAAATAACACAGTGCTCCCCAGAGGACCCAGATGGTGCAGGTGGGATGGGGATGCGGTCTGGACGGCAGAAGGACGCTCGGGGTGACCATTTTGGGCTTTCTTTCTGCTCAGTGGCTCCTTAATGACCACTGAGAGGAGCACCAGGAGATCAATCAGAGCAGATATCAGAATCAGGCTGAGCATCAGTCAGAACACAATCATGAATTTTAAATCCAGATTATGCCTAAGATCATCAAAAGGTGGAGACTAATCTGCGCTCGGAGTGAACATCAACAAAAGCAGAGCTATTTAAGAGCAGCTGATCTGCTGTGAGAAAAATAGTGCTGAATAAAGTGACTAATCTTTATTGTAATGACCTTCAGCTGCTGAAACAGTGATGAAAACCTGATCTTTATCAGAGCGCAGTGACGCAGAACATCCACCGCAACAGCATCAGCAGCTCCCCTCTGAACAATGTCATTATTAAGCTCTCACACACGGCAGGACTGGATGCGGGACAATTCACAACTTTCAGAGGCTAAAAAGGTGCCTTATGTTATTGTTTATAACACTGTTCATCATTATTTACATTATTAGTTCATTACAAAATTCCACTTTATAAAAGTCCTCATTAAAAAATAAATAAAAGCTGATTAACAGTGTGCCGATTTAACACCACTCTGGCACCGTGTTGACAAGTTAGTTATAATATACAAATACAATTCACTACAATTCATACATATGACATAAGATGTGCTGTGATTCAATTCAATACGGTTTGATACAATGTGTTACGCAGTGATAGAACTCCAAACGATACGATATGTTGCAAAACAAATCGATACAATACAAAATAACACGTTACGCTGCAAAACAATTCATAATACGATACGATACGTTATGCAGCGATGCACCTTGATACAAAATGAATCAATACAATATGCAGCAATATAATTTGATACAATGCAAACTCTGTCATGCAAATCGATACAATTCGAGACTCTGTGATACAATCTGATATAATTAAGACACGATACACTGTAGTACTGATACTGTATTGGCCCACTGTACCATAGCGGTTGGTTAGTGTAGTGGGTAACACCTCTGCCTTCTACACTGTAGACTGGGGTTCAATCCCCCACCTGGGCAAACACCCTACACTACACCAATAAGAGTCCTTGGGCAAGACTCCCAACACCACCTTCGCCTACTTGTGTAAACTGATCAAATTGTAAGTCGCTCTGGATAAGAGCGTCAGCCAAATGCCGTAAATGTAAATGTAAATGTACCGTTATAGCCCTCAGTGTGGGGGTTATTTGTGCCAGTGTGGTCGCGCGTCTCTTTCTGTTCAGCTAAAATCACGTCATAAAAGTCCCTTGTTTTTGGAAAGTACAGGAATAATACCCACCACGTTCCAGAGGAGCGCTCAGATCCGACACTATTCCTTTCCTTTCAGCGCTGCACTGATGAGTATCACACTTCCCTCCTGACTGCGTTCTTAACCCCGACCTGCAGAACCCTGCGCAGGAAACCCAAACACAGCCTTCAGGAAACCAACGACATGTTATGACTGTTTGTGTATTACAGAGCGCTGACAGATACATGCTGATAAAACTGACTGAACACACACAATACAATAACACACTACACAAACCATCACTATATTTACCACACGGCGCAGTGTGATGTGCTTCTGAAAGTGACTGACAGGTTTAACAGTGTTTACAGATACAAAGATTCCTAAAACTGATCAAAACCGCTGAATCACGCAAATTAGAACCAAGAAATACCTGCAAACTGATTCTGATACAGTAAAAGATCAAAGCTGGTCTGAGACTCAGACTGTCGGTCTGAGGGAGCAGATACGCTTCCGAGTGAAGCATAAAGATCCCGTTAGGTCCCACATCACATCGTCTACAGCGATCTTAACTCTATTTAAACAAAAACCTAGTGACCCATGCTGATTGGGCTGGTGTGGTAGATCCAGAGCAGCTCCTGCTGACCACAGCACTGTCCAGAACTACTAATATTACAGTTACAGCAATTAATGTCCATCAGAGCAATGGAACATCAATAATCTATTCATAAACAGACTGAACTGTAAACCACAGATACAGTCCAATATGCTACTGTAACAACATTGACCTCAGATCAAAAAAGCCCAGCTGTCTATCTATATACACGTGTCTTCAGTGCTGTGAAAAAGTATTTGCCCCTTCCCAGTTTCTTCTATTTTTATACTGTATGTCTGTCATATTTCACGTCACATGAATGTTTCAGATCATCAAACTAGTTTTAATATTAGAGAACGATAACCCAGAAAATGCTGTTTTTCAACGGATGATTCAATTTATGGAAGGAAAAGTGCTGTTCAGCCTCATCTGGCCAAACTGGTTAACTAAATTCAATCGACTATTGGGTTTAACTTCACAGACCACACCCAGAAACATCACTTAACCAGAACCTGTCTGAATGTGAAGGAGCTAGAAGGTCTCAAAAAGCACCATATGATGCCACAAAGTCATTGAAATCTAAGGTTACAAAGCCATTGCTGAGGCTCTGGGACAATGAAGGTTTTGGAGTGGCCAGGTCAAAGTCCTTACTTGAACCCCATTGAGATGCTGAGGCAAGACCTTAAATGGGCCGTTTGTGCTCAAAACCTTCCAATGTCGCTGAATTAAAAGAGTTCTGTAAAGAAGAGTGGGCCAGAATTCCTCCACAGTGATGTAAAAGACCCCTCGCAAGTCATCACAAATGTTTGATTGCGGTCGTTACTGCCGAGGGCAACACAACCGGCTATTTGGTTTAGGGGCGAATACTTTATATAGGTTTTGAATGGGGCGATGCGATGGGCTGGCGACCTGTCCAGGTCCACCTGCCTTCCGCCCGAAGACTGCTGGGATAGGCTCCAGCACCCCCTGACGGAGAAGCGGATTAGAAAATGGATGGATGGATGGATGGATGGGTTTTGAATGGAACGATCATTTAAAAACTGTATGTTGTGTTTCCTCATGTTGTCTTTATCTTATATTAAAATTAGTTGGATGATCTGAAAAATTTAAATGTGACAAATTAGCAAGATTGGGAGAAATTGGGTCAGGGCAAATACTTTTTCACGGCATTATATCTGCCTATCTATCTGTCCATCCACCTATCATCTATCCATCCATATTTCTAGCCAGTCATCTATCCATCATTCCATCTATATATCCATCTCTCTATTTATCTATACGCCCATGTATCTGTCCATCGTTCTATCTGTCTCTGAAGTGAAACTGATCATACAGATGTGTAAATCCGTGCTAGTGTTATTATGATGATGTTATTTATTGATCTAATTGTTGTATTGATGGTGATCTGATAAGGTCCACAGCAGCAGATTAACTGTCTGCACTCCATCAGTCTTTTATTCAGTCTAAATAATTTACCCTTCAGGAATATTCAGGAACTTTAAGGAATAATCATGAATAATACACTGGGGAGGAAGCCTAAAAAGGAGAGATGAGATGCGACTGGACAAGCTGGTCAGGTGAGCGGGTTCAGTGGTCGGTGCGGAACTGGACTATGTGGTCAAGGTGGCTGAGAGAAGGACATCACCCAAACTGCTCTCCATTATGGAGGATGATGGCCACCCACTGCACACCATCATCAGGGACAGGGGCAGCAGGTTTAGTGGCAGGTTGCTGTCACAGAGCTGCTCAACCCACAGATTCAGGAGATCCTTTGTCCCCAGAGCCACCAGGCTCTTCAACTCTTCCCAGGGGGACCAGCAGAGAAGGGGGGGCTGAATCTGAATCTCATGCTTATCCTGTGTTTCTCTATCCATCTGCACGTATAGACGGCGTGCTGCACGTATAGACGGCGTGCTGCACGTATAGACGGCGTGCTGCACGTATAGACGGAGTGCTGCACGTATAGACGGCGTGCTGCACGTATAGACGGAGTGCTGCACGTATAGACGGCGTGCTGCACGTATAGACGGCGTGCTGCACATAGAGCACTTTCTGCTTTCCTTATTGCACATCTGGACACTTTATTTGGTACCAATATCTGCACATATTTATTCCTTCAGTGGTCATTATACGCCGTTACCTGTAACTTCGTGTACAGTCATTACTGCACTGCATCTCTTCTCAGGTTACAGATTTTACCACAGATTGTTGTATTTTTTCTATTTGTATTTCTGCCTGTAGGGAGGATCTGGTTTATTTATTCTTATACGTCTTCACCTGTTTACAGTTACTGTACAGTGTTGTGCGTCTGCTACTGGCTGCTAAATGTCCTTCGGGATCAATCAAATATCTGTCTGTCTATCTATCTGTCTGTGTATTTATCTGTATCTCTGTCTGCCTATCTATCTATCTGTCTATGTCTGTCTGTCTGTCTATCTATCTCTCTGTCTATCTATCTATCTATCTATCTATCTATCTATCTATCTATCTATCTATCTATCTGTATATGTCTGTCTGTCTATCTATCTATCTGTGCCAGTCTGTCTATCTATCTGTCTATGTCTGTCTGTCTGTCTGTCTGTCTATCTATCTATCTATCTATCTATCTATCTATCTATCTATCTATCTATCTATCTATCTATCTGTATATGTCTGTCTGTCTATCTATCTATCTCTCTGTGCCAGTCTGTCTATCTATCTGTCTATGTCTGTCTGTCTGTCTATCTATCTATCTCTCTGTCTGTGCCTATCTATCTATCTATCTATCTATCTATCTATCTATCTATCTATCTATCTATCTATCTATCTATCTATCTATCTATCTATCTATCTATCTATCTATCTATCTATCTATCTATCTCTCTGTGCCAGTCTGTCTATCTATCTGTCTATGTCTGTCTGTCTTTCTGTCTGTCTATCTATCTATCTCTCTGTCTATCTGTCTGTGCCTATCTATCTATCTATCTATCTATCTATCTATCTATCTATGCCTATCTATCTATCTATCTATCTATCTATCTGTATATGTCTGTCTGTCTATCTATCTATCTCTCTGTGCCAGTCTGTCTATCTATCTGTCTATGTCTGTCTGTCTATCTATCTCTCTGTCTATCTGTCTGTGCCTATCTATCTATCTATCTATCTATCTATCTATCTATCTATCTCTCTGTCTGTGCCTATCTATCTATCTATCTATCTATCTGTATATGTCTGTCTGTCTATCTATCTATCTCTCTGTGCCAGTCTGTCTATCTATCTGTCTATGTCTGTCTGTCTGTCTATCTGTCTGTGCCTATCTATCTATCTCTCTGTCTATCTATCTATCTATCTATCTATCTATCTATCTATCTGTATATGTCTGTCTGTCTATCTATCTATCTCTCTGTGCCAGTCTGTCTATCTATCTGTCTATGTCTGTCTGTCTATCTATCTCTCTGTCTATCTGTCTGTGCCTATCTATCTATCTATCTATCTATCTATCTATCTATCTATCTATCTATCTCTCTGTCTATCTATCTATCTATCTATCTATCTATCTATCTATCTATCTATCTATCTGTATATGTCTGTCTGTCTATCTATCTATCTCTCTCTCTGTGCCAGTCTGTCTATCTATCTGTATATGTCTGTCTGTCTATCTATCTCTCTGTGCCAGTCTGTCTATCTATCTGTCTATGTCTGTCTGTCTGTCTGTCTGTCTATCTATCTATCTATCTATCTATCTCTCTGTCTATCTGTCTGTGCCTATCTATCTATCTATCTATCTCTCTGTCTATCTATCTATCTATCTATCTGTATATGTCTGTCTGTCTATCTATCTATCTCTCTGTGCCAGTCTGTCTATCTATCTGTCTATGTCTGTCTGTTTGTCTATCTGTCTGTCTGTTTGTCTGTCTGTCTATCACAGCTCTCGGTGTGATTTATAGTCATTACAGCTCTCGGTGTTATAAGACACACCCGGCGGTGTTATAAGACACACCCGGCGGTGTTATAAGACACACCCGGCGGTGTTATAACAGCACTCGGAGCTCAGGACACGGTCATTAAACCCTGATCGCTGTAATCGATCCTGTGCTGTAATTGTTCGGTGAGATTAATTAATTAATTAATTCCGTGTGTTCTCGATATGCGGCCTGTTCACTGCTAGTCCTGTTCCTACCCTCCTCATTACTCCTTTATCGCTGTTATTGTTATTATTTCTCTGCTCACCTCTGCAGTCGTTTGATGTTTTGCTCCACTTCCGTCCTCGCTGTCCTCGCGCTCCGAGCGCGCTAACACGCGCTGCTCTGATTGGTCCGTCGGTCAGTCAGCCGCCCTCTGATCGGCGGAGCGCTTTGATGTCGCTCTCAGATTGGTGGACCGCGTGTGACGTCATCGCCCTCTTTCGGGTGCGCGTGCGATATGATGGCGGCGCCCGTGCAGACCCAGGCGTGCAGCAGCTTTCGGAGGAGCGCGGGGCGCGCGCAGCTCCGCGGGACCCGGACCACCGGCCGCGCGCTGCTGACCACCTCCAGCGGAGTGACGGGGCTGGACCGCGCGCTGGGTGGGGAAAGGGGGGGGTGGAGGGATAGACAGAGGGGCAGGAGGGCAGAAAACTAAACCAACACAACGCACTGACACAGCGAGCGCGCGCTGGGCGGGGCAGTTAGGGGGCAAGAGGGCACGAGGGGGTATTTTAAATGGGTTAACACTTAAAATGAGGACGAGTCGGACCTTCCTGCAACACTAAACACACCACTAACATCACTGACACGCTCTCGTGTATGAATGCAATCAGATCCTCACGGCGATGTTCCAACACCCACTGTAAGAAGGAAAGCAGAGGCTGTTCTTCAGCAATAACTCCCCATCAGCAGCAGTGACAGGAACCAGGCGTCGCCATGACTACAACACACCTTTTATTTACCGTCCAGAACCACCACAGAACCTACTCGAGTCCTCTGAGTTTATGTGGGATGTTGATGATGGAAAATAGTGGAAAATCTGGGATGATCAGTTTTCTTTGGGGACTGTTTTGTGAATTATTTTTGGTGAAGTGTACATGGAGCTGAGTAAAGGTTTTGACACGCCTCTGTTAATCTTCTTGCTGATGGTCAGTAAGATCATCGTTAGTGAACGGGTTACATCTGTTTGTGTCTCTGTCTGTAGGTGGTGGCTTAGCAGTTGGAAGCCTGCTGCTGATCGGTGAGCTCATAATACACAACAGCTGAAAACTGTTTAAATCTGTTTATCTGGACAGTCGGTGTGCTTTTATAAGAAAACATGCTGTATAACATTAGAATAAATATAAATAAACACTACGCTATAAATATTATATAACAGAATAAATACCAATATAACATGATATAACTAGATGGGCATTTCCTGAGGGAACTACAAGAATGCTTGAAAAGAGCTGCAAGTGTGTGTGTGTGTGTGTGTGTGTGTGTGTGTGTGAGTGAGGGAGAGATGTGTGTGTGTTTGGGGGTGGAGTCATTCAAATGAACTGTCACTCTGTTATTATGCAGCTCTTAGTGGAGAAGCCTTGTTTGAGTCCGATATGCACCATCTAAACAAACAGTCCTAACTCGGGAAATCTTTACTCTATCGCTTAACCGGATAGATGGTGTGAGATGAAACCCCTTGAGGATTATTTTGGTGTAATGCTGTGTGTATTGAGGAGAAAATGTCTGAGTTATGACGAGTTAAACAGAGAAAATCCTGAAATAAGCAGATTCTGATTTTGAGAAATTTACATGGGAGTAAATGGGGCAGTTTTCTGTGCCTAGTGCCAAACAAACGCTCATAACTCTAAAGCTCATTGATAAAACGGTGAGATATTTTGAGGTTTCAGAAAGGACGAGTTTCTCTACCATTTAAAACTGGAATGGAGTTTCTGGGTGAAAGTTTAAGGATTTTAAAGCAGATTCCCTGTGTGATCAGCTGTGTCTGTGAGACTGAGTGGCCTGCTGTGACGTCACTGATGTGTTAGAATCTGAAGCTCTGAACTTTCCGCCGTTCATTTCTTATGGGAGGATTTTAATATTTAAACTTAATTTTATTAAAAACTGCCAATCCGATCGACTCCAAACATACAGAGCACAAGTCACAGCGCCGAGACCTTCAGAACGCAGTTTGAACAGAGTCTGACCGTTAAGCGGTTCGGCTGTATTAATCACAGGAAAGTGTGGAAGAAGAAGAATAAGAAGAAATATGAGGGATAACAGTAGAGCGCTTTTTCAAGCCCTCTAATAATATTACATAACTATGAATATAGAGTGAAAGTGAATATGAATATAACGTTAAGTCTAAGTGTGTTGTTTGTCAGTACAGTTATGAGTATAGCATCACTGGGATCTGTTCAGTACTGTCAGCTGGTTCATTTATGGAAGTATTGATCAGATAAAGCAGATACTGTAACTGCAAATACTGGACGTCCTTGAGGAGAGGGCAGGACATCTATAAAAATGGACAAAAGTTAAAAATAAAAATTAGGCCTCTAAATACTACTACTGGTTTTAGCGATGCTAATGTTAGCCCCATTCTAACTGCTGGATTTCAGCCCCTCTGTCATTTAGATACTTTAGTCTCTTTTGTGTATTATTTCTGAATCAGAATTACTGTTAAAATATAGTAAATATTACTGTATATGAACTATTACAGTGATAGTCACAGTAATAGTTGTGTTGTGTATTTGGGCTGTTACAGTGATAGTTACAGTAATAGTTGTGTTGTGTATTTGAGCTGTTACAGTGATAGTTACAGTAATAGTTGTGTTGTGTATTTGAGCTGTTACAGTAATAGTTGTGTTGTGTATTTGGGCTGTTACAGTGATAGTTACAGTAATAGTTGTCTTGTGTATTTGAGCTGTTACAGTGATAGTTACAGTAATAGTTGTGTTGTGTATTTGGGCTGTTACAGTGATAGTTACAGTAATAGTTGTGTTGTGTATTTGAGCTGTTACAGTGATAGTTACAGTAATAGTTGTGTTGTGTATTTGAGCTGTTACAGTGATAGTTACAGTAATAGTTGTGTTGTGTATTTGAGCTGTTACAGTGATAGTTGTGTTGTGTATATGAGCTGTTACAGTAATAGTTACAGTAATAGTTGTCTTGTGTATTTGAGCTGTTACAGTGATAGTTACAGTAATAGTTGTGTTGTGTATTTGAGCTGTTACAGTGATAGTTACAGTAATAGTTGTGTTGTGTATTTGAGCTGTTACAGTGATAGTTACAGTAATAGTTGTCTTGTGTATTTGAGCTGTTACAGTGATAGTTACAGTAATAGTTGTCTTGTGTATTTGGGCTGTTACAGTGATAGTTACAGTAATAGTTGTGTTGTGTATTTGAGCTGTTACAGTGATAGTTACAGTAATAGTTGTGTTGTGTATTTGAGCTGTTACAGTGATAGTTACAGTGATAGTTGTGTTGTGTATTTGGGCTGTTACAGTGATAGTTACAGTAATAGTTGTGTTGTGTATTTGAGCTGTTACAGTGATAGTTACAGTAATAGTTGTGTTGTGTATTTGAGCTGTTACAGTGATAGTTACAGTGATAGTTGTGTTGTGTATTTGGGCTGTTACAGTGATAGTTACAGTGATAGTTGTGTTGTGTATATGAGCTGTTACAGTGATAGTTACAGTAATAGTTGTGTTGTGTATTTGAGCTGTTACAGTAATAGTTGTGTTGTGTATTTGGGCTGTTACAGTGATAGTTACAGTAATAGTTGTCTTGTGTATTTGAGCTGTTACAGTGATAGTTACAGTAATAGTTGTCTTGTGTATTTGAGCTGTTACAGTGATAGTTACAGTAATAGTTGTGTTGTGTATTTGGGCTGTTACAGTGATAGTTACAGTAATAGTTGTGTTGTGTATTTGAGCTGTTACAGTGATAGTTACAGTAATAGTTGTGTTGTGTATTTGAGCTGTTACAGTGATAGTTACAGTAATAGTTGTGTTGTGTATTTGAGCTGTTACAGTGATAGTTGTGTTGTGTATATGAGCTGTTACAGTAATAGTTACAGTAATAGTTGTCTTGTGTATTTGAGCTGTTACAGTGATAGTTACAGTAATAGTTGTGTTGTGTATTTGAGCTGTTACAGTGATAGTTACAGTAATAGTTGTGTTGTGTATTTGAGCTGTTACAGTGATAGTTACAGTAATAGTTGTCTTGTGTATTTGAGCTGTTACAGTGATAGTTACAGTAATAGTTGTCTTGTGTATTTGGGCTGTTACAGTGATAGTTACAGTAATAGTTGTGTTGTGTATTTGAGCTGTTACAGTGATAGTTACAGTAATAGTTGTGTTGTGTATTTGAGCTGTTACAGTGATAGTTACAGTAATAGTTGTCTTGTGTATTTGGGCTGTTACAGTGATAGTTACAGTAATAGTTGTGTTGTGTATTTGAGCTGTTACAGTGATAGTTACAGTAATAGTTGTGTTGTGTATTTGAGCTGTTACAGTGATAGTTACAGTGATAGTTGTGTTGTGTATTTGGGCTGTTACAGTGATAGTTACAGTAATAGTTGTGTTGTGTATTTGAGCTGTTACAGTGATAGTTACAGTAATAGTTGTGTTGTGTATTTGAGCTGTTACAGTGATAGTTACAGTGATAGTTGTGTTGTGTATTTGGGCTGTTACAGTGATAGTTACAGTGATAGTTGTGTTGTGTATTTGAGCTGTTACAGTGATAGTTACAGTAATAGTTGTGTTGTGTATTTGGGCTGTTACAGTGATAGTTACAGTAATAGTTGTGTTGTGTATTTGGGCTGTTACAGTGATAGTTACAGTAATAGTTGTGTTGTGTATTTGGGCTGTTACAGTGATAGTTACAGTAATAGTTGTGTTGTGTATTTGAGCTGTTACAGTGATAGTTACAGTAATAGTTGTGTTGTGTATTTGGGCTGTTACAGTGATAGTTACAGTAATAGTTGTATTGTGTATTTGAGCTGTTACAGTGATAGTTACAGTAATAGTTGTGTTGTGTATTTGGGCTGTTACAGTGATAGTTACAGTAATAGTTGTGTTGTGTATTTGAGCTGTTACAGTGATAGTTACAGTGATAGTTGTGTTGTGTATTTGAGCTGTTACAGTGATAGTTACAGTAATAGTTGTGTTGTGTATTTGAGCTGTTACAGTGATAGTTACAGTGATAGTTGTGTTGTGTATTTGAGCTGTTACAGTGATAGTTACAGTGATAGTTGTGTTGTGTATTTGAGCTGTTACAGTGATAGTTACAGTGATAGTTGTGTTGTGTATTTGAGCTGTTACAGTGATAGTTACAGTAATAGTTGTGTTGTGTATTTGAGCTGTTACAGTGATAGTTACAGTGATAGTTGTGTTGTGTATTTGAGCTGTTACAGTGATAGTTACAGTAATAGTTGTGTTGTGTATTTGAGCTGTTACAGTGATAGTTACAGTAATAGTTGTGTTGTGTATTTGAGCTGTTACAGTGATAGTTACAGTAATAGTTGTGTTGTGTATTTGAGCTGTTACAGTGATAGTTACAGTAATAGTTGTGTTGTGTATTTGAGCTGTTACAGTGATAGTTACAGTAATAGTTGTGTTGTGTATTTGGGCTGTTACAGTGATAGTTACAGTAATAGTTGTGTTGTGTATTTGAGCTGTTACAGTGATAGTTACAGTAATAGTTGTGTTGTGTATTTGGGCTGTTACAGTGATAGTTACAGTAATAGTTGTCTTGTGTATTTGGGCTGTTACAGTGATAGTTACAGTAATAGTTGTCTTGTGTATTTGGGCTGTTACAGTGATAGTTACAGTAATAGTTGTGTTGTGTATTTGAGCTGTTACAGTGATAGTTACAGTGATAGTTGTGTTGTGTATTTGAGCTGTTACAGTGATAGTTACAGTAATAGTTGTGTTGTGTATTTGAGCTGTTACAGTGATAGTTACAGTAATAGTTGTGTTGTGTATTTGAGCTGTTACAGTGATAGTTACAGTAATAGTTGTGTTGTGTATTTGAGCTGTTACAGTGATAGTTACAGTAATAGTTGTGTTGTATATTTGGGCTGTTACAGTGATAGTTACAGTAATAGTTGTGTTGTGTATTTGGGCTGTTACAGTGATAGTTACAGTAATAGTTGTGTTGTGTATTTGGGCTGTTACAGTGATAGTTACAGTAATAGTTGTCTTGTGTATTTGGGCTGTTACAGTGATAGTTACAGTAATAGTTGTCTTGTGTATTTGGGCTGTTACAGTGATAGTTACAGTAATAGTTGTGTTGTGTATTTGAGCTGTTACAGTGATAGTTACAGTAATAGTTGTGTTGTGTATTTGAGCTGTTACAGTGATAGTTACAGTAATAGTTGTGTTGTGTATTTGGGCTGTTACAGTGATAGTTACAGTAATAGTTGTCTTGTGTATTTGGGCTGTTACAGTGATAGTTACAGTAATAGTTGTGTTGTGTATTTGAGCTGTTACAGTGATAGTTACAGTAATAGTTGTCTTGTGTATTTGAGCTGTTACAGTGATAGTTACAGTAATAGTTGTGTTGTGTATTTGAGCTGTTACAGTGATAGTTACAGTAATAGTTGTGTTGTGTATTTGAGCTGTTACAGTGATAGTTACAGTAATAGTTGTCTTGTGTATTTGGGCTGTTACAGTGATAGTTACAGTAATAGTTGTCTTGTGTATTTGGGCTGTTACAGTGATAGTTACAGTAATAGTTGTGTTGTGTATTTGAGCTGTTACAGTGATAGTTACAGTGATAGTTGTGTTGTGTATTTGAGCTGTTACAGTGATAGTTACAGTAATAGTTGTGTTGTGTATTTGAGCTGTTACAGTGATAGTTACAGTAATAGTTGTGTTGTGTATTTGAGCTGTTACAGTGATAGTTACAGTAATAGTTGTGTTGTGTATTTGAGCTGTTACAGTGATAGTTACAGTAATAGTTGTGTTGTGTATTTGGGCTGTTACAGTGATAGTTACAGTAATAGTTGTGTTGTGTATTTGGGCTGTTACAGTGATAGTTACAGTAATAGTTGTGTTGTGTATTTGGGCTGTTACAGTGATAGTTACAGTAATAGTTGTGTTGTGTATTTGAGCTGTTACAGTGATAGTTACAGTAATAGTTGTCTTGTGTATTTGGGCTGTTACAGTGATAGTTACAGTAATAGTTGTCTTGTGTATTTGGGCTGTTACAGTGATAGTTACAGTAATAGTTGTGTTGTGTATTTGGGCTGTTACAGTGATAGTTATTGTGTGTTTGCTGTGGAGGAGCTTTAAGTTGCATTTGTGCTGCTGTCGTTCTGAATCAGTGCGATTCTGACAGGCAGCATATGGAAACAGCACTGACCCACATTTATCCTGCAGCTTGCACGTCCCCTTTCTCTCTCTCACTCGCTCGTTAAAAGCGAGTCAAACACTTTTACTCCTCACATAAAAGGAGGACCCACCCCCACCCCCACCTCTCTCTCTCTCTCTCTCTCTCTCTCTCTCTCTCTCTCTCTCTCTCTCTCTCTCTCGATCATCCAGAGTGACTGATACATCCCGCAATTCTGTTCTCTCTGTACTGCTCCTCCACTCTGTCCATCCTAACTGCCCCCCCGCCAGGCTGATAGCCCCCGCAGGTTTCATTTGTGCTCCTCCATAGAAACAGCAGCACAATAACGGCCCCCAGCCCCCGAGGGCCCGTCTGGGGGCCATTGTGAGGAGCTCAGAAAGCCACAAAGGGAACTGACCCAGAAACACATCAATAAGGGATGGGTATGGGGGCGGAGATTGGGGGGCTTGTTTGGGGGTTCCTCAGTGACAGGTTGGGGGGCTAAAGAGGGGAAATGGAGGTCTGTAGGGGGAGTTTGGGGTCTGCGGGGAGGTTCCTCAGTGACAGTGTGAAGAGCTTTCGAATGGCTTCTCAGAGAGAACAAGGAGGATGAGAACGTACAAGAAATGTATTTTGCTTGTTTGCTTCTGATTTACATTGTTATTTTTATATCTTTAAATTATAATGTTCATAAAATGTTATTATTGTTTATATTATAATGTAGTTATCATCACAGCTGGCATTAACTCAACAGTTGTCATGTTTTAGCAGTTTTGTACCGGAAACTCCTGAATTAAAGAGGAACTTTACGAGGCTGAAGATTCAGTTCTGCCTCAAGTTCCCCTTCATAAATCGAACCCTCGGTGCACTCGCTGAACTGCGGAATATAAAACGAGATGAGTCGGTAACAATAGCCAATTAACGTTAACCTTTCCAGACCTAACCTTAACGCTTTCTGCAGTTCCAGTGTTGCTTGCCGTTGATGTCTGTTCAGTGATTGTGCGCATCTGAGGCTTTGAGATGTGAAGGAAAACGTGAATCGGAGACAACAGCGACAGTTTCATGGAGACTTGCGAGAATCCTCACGTAATTGGTCCAGCACCTTTATTACAAACTAAGCATAGATTGATTGAGTTATTTGCAGTTGGGGCAGACAGCTGGCATATCGCAGCCTTGTGAGGTGGTGCTGGGGGTTATTTAGCTCAGCGCATGCGTGTTATCTAGGTTGTCTCCTCACTTTGGGCTCCTATGTTTACATATTTATGAGTGCAGCACAAGTAGGGCATCATTAAGGGGCGGTAATGTTGATTGACTGATTTGCATACTGTGACGTGTCTTCATACTTCAGTGTGAAGGCATGTCATCCACACCTATAGCAGAGTTGAACCACAGACGCGTTGCAGAGGCAGAACTGACCACGATAAAAATGACATTTTTACAGTTTGGAAAGATGTCTTCGCATTTTAAGCAAGGCTGGTATGTTCTATTATTACAGAGCAGCGCATTTCAAGTGTTAATGAAAAGAAAGGTCTTAGGATGTAGTTACCCTTTAAGTTGACTGTTTGAATCAAGAATCTACAAAAAAAATAAAGTTAAGTTGTTACACACAGTCGCTCTGACAGACTGTAATACACTACAGGAAGCGTAGGGGGCGATACGGCTTCTACTGTTTCATTTAAAAAGCTCTATAATGTTCATATGATCCACACAGTCGCTCTGACAGACTGTAATACACTACAGGAAGCGTAGGGGGCGACAAGGCTTCTACTGTTTCATTTAAAAAGCTCTATAATGTTCATATGATCCACACAGTCGCTCTGACAGACTGTAATACACTACAGGAAGTGTAGGGGGCGATACGGCTTCTACTGTTTCATTTAAAAAGCTCTATAATGTTCATATGATCCACACAGTCACTCTGACAGACTGTAATACACTACAGGAAGCGTAGGGGGCGATACGGCTTCTACTGTTTCATTTAAAAAGCTCTATAATGTTCATATGATCCACACAGTCGCTCTGACAGACTGTAATACACTACAGGAAGCGTAGGGGGCGATACGGCTTCTACTGTTTCATTTAAAAAGCTCTATAATGTTCATATGATCCACACAGTCGCTCTGACAGACTGTAATACACTACAGGAAGCGTAGGGGGCGATACGGCTTCTACTGTTTCATTTAAAAAGCTCTATAATGTTCATATGATCCACACAGTCGCTCTGACAGACTGTAATACACTACAGGAAGCGTAGGGGGCGATACGGCTTCTACTGTTTCATTTAAAAAGCTCTATAATGTTCATATGATCCACACAGTCACTCTGACAGACTGTAATACACTACAGGAAGCGTAGGGGGCGATACGGCTTCTACTGTTTCATTTAAAAAGCTCTATAATGTTCATATGATCCACACAGTCGCTCTGACAGACTGTAATACATTACAGGAAGCATAGGGGGCGATACGGCTTCTACTGTTTCATTTAAAAAGCTCTGTAATGTTCATATGATCCACACAGTCGCTCTGACAGACTGTAATACATTACAGGAAGCATAGGGGGCGATACGGCTTCTACTGTTTCATTTAAAAAGCTCTATAATGTTCATATGATCCACACAGTCGCTCTGACAGACTGTAATACACTACAGGAAGCGTAGGGGGCGATACGGCTTCTACTGTTTCATTTAAAAAGCTCTACAATGTTCATATGATCCACACAGTCGCTCTGACAGACTGTAATACACTACAGGAAGCGTAGGGGGCGATACGGCTTCTACTGTTTCATTTAAAAAGCTCTATAATGTTCATATGATCCACACAGTCGCTCTGACAGACTGTAATACACTACAGGAAGCGTAGGGGGCGATACGGCTTCTACTGTTTCATTTAAAAAGCTCTATAATGTTCATATGATCCACACAGTCGCTCTGACAGACTGTAATACACTACAGGAAGCGTAGGGGGCGATACGGCTTCTACTGTTTCATTTAAAAAGCTCTATAATGTTCATATGATCCACACAGTCGCTCTGACAGACTGTAATACACTACAGGAAGCGTAGGGGACAATACGGCTTCTACTGTTTCATTTAAAAAGCTCTATAATGTTCATATGATCCACACAGTCGCTCTGACAGACTGTAATACACTACAGGAAGCGTAGGGGGCGATACGGCTTCTACTGTTTCATTCTATATTTTGTAAAATGCATGTTGTAATGATGAGGTTTAAACACAGTTTGTGAACTGTGTACAGATTATGAAAATTAAATTTATTCTCAGATCACTTAGTTTGGAAAACATATCTAAAAAGTTTAAATATAAAAAACATACATTTAGTTTATTTTTTATATTATTATTATTTAGTATTTCTGTCAGTTTATATTTAAACTCCCCTCTGTAAAACATAATTGATTTGATTGACATGAAAATAAGATTTATTGTGATATTTAATATTTAAAATGAAATTTTATGGTACTATATTAACACTGAAAATGTACATAATTTTATTTCACCATGCCTGCTGGTGACATCATCAAAAATGAAAAGATGTTTTAGAGGTGGGACTAAAAGTCATATTCATTTAGGTGGAAGACTACAGAGACAGTTTAATCTTTTAAATAATTTGATTTGATGAATTGTGGTGAATATAAGCAGAAATCTGAAATAATAAGATATTAATTTTAGATTTCAGACTGAGTGTAAATTCCTGTGTTGAACTGTGTTTATGTTGTAGAGGAGGATCAGACTGATAGCTACTCTAGGCTGCTACTGCAGTACTTCCTGGCGGAGGGCGTGGTCTGCGGACATCAGCTCTACCTGGCTTCCGCCCGAGACCATCCTGATGACATTATACAGGTATTGTTAAAAATCTCTTGCACACTTAAAATATGACCTGCTAGTAGTGAAGGCAACACCCGGGCTGTTGCCATGGTAATGTTTGATTGCATTCAGCATTCACAAGAGCACTAGTGAGGTTAGTGATGTTGGACGGTCATTTCTGGATCACTTCAACTCGTCCCAAAGGTATTAGATGGACAGTCATCACTCCCGAGAACACAGTTCCACTGCTCCACAGTCCAATGCCGGGGGCTTTATACCCCTCGAGCCCATGCTTGGCATTGGGCATGGAGATCTTAGGCACATGTGAAGCTACTGCAGAGCATCCCATTCCATTGGTCAGTACCTTTCTGCGGAGATTATACAAGCTGAATATCTGTGTATTCTTTTTTCTGTCCTGCCTGACTGTATCTGTTTCTATACCTGTCTCTATATCTGTCTCTGTACCTGTCTCTATATCTATTTCTATACCTGTCTCTGTACCTGTCTCTATACCTGTCTCTATACCTGTCTCTGTACCTGTCTCTATACCTGTCTCTGTATCTACTTCTATACCTGTCTCTGTACCTGTCTCTGTACCTGTCTCTATACCTGTCTCTATACCTGTTTCTATACCTGTCTCTGTACCTGTCTCTATACCTGTCTCTGTATCTATTTCTATACCTGTCTCTGTACCTGTCTCTGTACCTGTCTCTATATCTATTTCTATACCTGTCTCTGTACCTGTCTCTATATCTATTTCTATACCTGTCTCTGTACCTGTCTCTGTACCTGTCTCTATATCTATTTCTATACCTGTCTCTGTACCTGTCTCTATACCTGTCTCTGTATCTGTTTCTATACCTGTCTCTGTACCTGTCTCTATACCTGTCTCTGTACCTGTCTCTATACCTGTCGCTGTACCTGTCTCTATACCTGTCTCTGTATCTATTTCTATACCTGTCTCTGTACCTGTCTCTGTACCTGTCTCTATATCTATTTCTATACCTGTCTCTGTACCTGTCTCTATACCTGTCTCTGTATCTATTTCTATACCTGTCTCTGTACCTGTCTCTGTACCTGTCTCTATACCTGTTTCTATACCTGTCTCTATACCTGTCTCTATATCTATTTCTGTACCTGTCTCTGTACCTGTCTCTGTACCTGTCTCTGTACCTGTCTCTATATCTATTTCTGTACCTGTCTCTGTACCTGTCTCTATACCTGTTTCTATACCTGTCTCTATACCTGTCTCTGTACCTGTCTCTATACCTGTCTCTGTACCTGTCTCTATACCTGTTTCTATACCTGTCTCTGTACCTGTTTCTGTACCTGTCTCTGTATCTGTTTCTATACCTGCCTCTGTATCTGTTTCTACACCTGTCTCTGTACCTGTCTCTATACCTGTCTCTGTACCTGTCTCTGTACCTGTCTCTATACCTGTCTCTGTACCTGTCTCTATACCTGTCTCTGTATCTGTTTCTATACCTGTCTCTGTATCTGTCTCTATACCTGTCTCTGTATCTATTTCTATACCTGTCTCTGTACCTCTCTCTGTACCTGTCTCTGTACCTGTCTCTGTATCTGTCTCTGTACCTGTCTCTGTATCTATTTCTATACCTGTCTCTGTACCTGTCTCTGTACCTGTCTCTGTGTCTATTTCTATAGCTGTCTCTGTACCTGTCTCTGTATCTGTTTCTATACCTGTCTCTGTATCTGTTTCTATACCTGTCTCTGTATCTGTTTCTATACCTGTCTCTGTATCTGTCTCTATACCTGTCTCTGTATCTGTTTCTATACCTGTCTCTGTACCTGTCTCTGTATCTATTTCTATACCTGTCTCTGTACCTGTCTCTGTACCTGTCTCTATACCTGTCTCTGTACCTGTCTCTGTGTCTATCTCTATACCTGTCTCTGTACCTGTCTCTGTACCTGTCTCTATACCTGTCTCTGTACCTGTCTCTGTACCTGTCTCTATACCTGTCTCTGTACCTGTCTCTATACCTGTCTCTGTATCTGTTTCTATACCTGTCTCTATACCTGTCTCTGTATCTGTTTCTACACCTGTCTCTGTACCTGTTTCTGTACCTGTCTCTGTATCTGTTTCTATACCTGTCTCTGTATCTGTCTCTGTACCTGTCTCTGTACCTGTCTCTGTACCTGTCTCTATACCTGTCTCTGTACCTGTCTCTATACCTGTCTCTGTACCTGTCTCTATACCTGTCTCTGTACCTGTCTCTATACCTGTCTCTGTACCTGTTTCTATACCTGTCTCTGTACCTGTCTCTGTACCTATTTCTGGGCCTGTCTTTGTATCTGTCTCTACACCTGTCTCTGTACCTGTTTCTGTACCTGTCTCTGTATCTGTTTCTACACCTGTCTCTGTACCTGTCTCTATACCTGTCTCTGTACCTGTCTCTGTATCTGTCTCTGTATCTGTTTCTACACCTGTCTCTGTATCTGTTTCTACACCTGTCTCTGTATCTGTTTCTATACCTGTCTCTGTACCTGTCTCTATACCTGTCTCTGTACCTGTCTCTGTACCTGTCTCTGTACCTGTCTCTATACCTGTCTCTGTACCTGTTTCTATACCTGTCTCTGTACCTGTCTCTGTACCTATTTCTGGGCCTGTCTTTGTATCTGTCTCTACACCTGTCTCTGTACCTGTTTCTGTACCTGTCTCTGTATCTGTTTCTATACCTGTCTCTGTATCTGTTTCTACACCTGTCTCTGTATCTGTTTCTACACCTGTCTCTGTATCTGTTTCTACACCTGTCTCTGTATCTGTCTCTGTATCTGTCTCTGTACCTGTCTCTGTACCTGTCTCTGTACCTGTCTCTACACCTGTCTCTGTATCTGTTTCTACACCTGTCTCTGTACCTGTCTCTACACCTGTCTCTGTATCTGTTTCTACACCTGTCTCTGTACCTGTCTCTGTACCTGTCTCTGTACCTGTCTCTACACCTGTCTCTGTATCTGTTTCTACACCTGTCTCTGTATCTGTTTCTACACCTGTCTCTGTATCTGTTTCTACACCTGTCTCTGTATCTGTCTCTGTACCTGTCTCTGTACCTGTCTCTGTACCTGTCTCTGTACCTGTCTCTGGGCCTGTCTTTGTGCATGTCTCTGTACTTGTCTCTCGTCACCTTTCAGTAACATTTCCTAGAATGCCACAGTGCTTGTTTTGCTACTCTGGGGGTTTTCTCTGTCTCTTAATGAGGCTAACCTTAATGATAGTGGCCAGGAGGTGCTACCTAGTCTTGAAAGTATGTCATTAATGAGGCTGTGCAGTTACTATGAGCTGTAATTCTGGCTGTTATTTATTAGACTGCGGTCTATTATTATTATTATCTGATCTGTGTGGACCGTGGGACCCTGAGGGAGAGTGAGGCCTTTTCTCCTTAACTCAGAGGATTTTGTTGCTTGATTTATTTTACAGAGAGGTTGAACAGCCAGTTTAGGCGTTTGTTCTGTGTTCTGCTGTTTCTCTTCAATTATATTTGCTTATTTTAAAGGCTTCTGTTCATTTTCCTCTCTCAGTTTTATCTGCGTTTGATTTTTGTTCCATAGAATCTTCCGTTACCGATTTTGGATGATGATGTCACCCCAAAACTGGGTGAACCTCTCCCACCTGCAGACGCACAGCCTCCAGACCCCATGAAGATCGCCTGGCGCTACCAGAACTTTCCAAAAGTTCAGGTACATGCTCACTTATGTTTTAAATTAAGTGCATTCACCCACTGAGATATGAAAGTATGAGCCTCTTTTGCAGTGCAGGGCAGAGCAGTTCTGAACCCGGTGGGCAGCCATGGCAGCTGCATTTGCACAGGGACACGGTTCCACATGGAACATTCAAAATCTGGACTGAGCACATCATGCTGAGCTAACTGTGCTCACAGCCACAGAACCATTCAGCGGGACGACTTATCAACACAGCTTTTCGCTGATTGGTTCTATGTTGTCGGTTTTGTGCTGCAGCGTCCTGCTGCGTTATTTCAAACTCAAATTAAATCCGTCCAGTTTGTTCACGTGAACGCCAAATGAGAGAAAACAGTGCATAATTTAAAATTCATCATCCTCATCAGCATCATCATCATCTTCGTTAGCCACTTAATCCAGATAGGGTCGCGGTAAATAAACAGCAGTTCATCCATCCATCCATCCATTTTCTAAGCCGCTTCTCCGTCAGGGTTGCGGGGGGGTGCTGGAGCCTATCCCAGCAGTCTTCGGGCAGAAGGCAGGATACACCCTGGACAGGTCGCCAGTCCATTGCAGGGCAGACAGACAGACACATCCACACTTAGGGGCAGTTCAGTAAATGCCAATGTTTCAGTCCAACACCAATTTCTAAATATTTAACAGCGCTGATAACCAGGAGAAAGTAGCTGGTTAACATTAGCTTAGTTAGGATGCTTCCAGCTCTGCTCACCAAAGGACAGGTTTGATTCTGAACAGAGGAAGCAACTTTAGATTGTAGTGACTCTGAGGAAGCGAAGTCAGGTGCCACAGGTTGGAGAGTTAGCTCGTTCATTCTCACTAGCAAGCAAGCTACTTTAGCAAGTAACCTACATTTAGTATTTCGGCTGAAGGGCTGTCCTGCTGTGTAATGTGTTAATGCTGTGATATAAGCTATTATATTCAGTGCTGTGTGTTGTATCACACATGTAAAGTGATTGAACCAAGAACATTCTGTCTTGCCTGTTATGTTGATGACTGTGATGAATGTGATGAATGATTGTGATGACTTTGATGACTGATTGACAGTAATTGTGATTGGTCTGGTTTATCACCTGCTCATATACACTCTTGGACAGTGGTGGACGAAGTACACAAATCATGTACTTGAGTTAAAGTCGAGACCCCCAAGGTAAAATATTCCTCCAGTAAAAGTAGAAGCTCCTCCCTTTAGACCTCCACTGGAGTAAAAGTACTAAAGTATTTCCCTTCAAATGTACTTAAGTATAAAGTAAAAGTACTAAAAGAGTAATTCTGGCTCTGATGTCCTGTTATCATTTTTATAACCAGACTGGCTTCATGAACTCATTTCAGGTGAAAGTCCTCCAGCGTCTCTCTTGGTAAACCAGTCTTTTAATAGAAGGTCATTAATTAGTGACGCTGACGTCTATTAAAATGATCAGAAGCACAAAACACTGAAGGTAAACAGTTTCCATCAGGGAGAACCGAGTGGCTCTGAAATCACTTTTTACACACAAGCAAAGTTTCAGTTTCAGATTTATTTACAACTTAGTTCCAAGTTTAAGTTGAATAAAAACTGGCTTTAAACTCAGGATCACAGATGAGCTCCTTTACTATGTTGATCTGTAGGCGTCTGTTCATAAACATAAACCAGCCCAAACTCATTTACTATAAAATGAAATGGTGTTTGTAGAAATTCAGAAAAAAGCCGCGTCAGTCTCGACTGCATATGTGGACATATTTCTATATTGAGCTCTATTTACACAAAGTTAGGTTAGTTCATCATTTATGTTGAACAGACTCTCCCAAAGTTTTACGCTGCTGCGCTGACGTTGAACCGCGTGCTGCACTGGGTCGGTATGACCAACAGGTCATACATAAACCAAAAGAAACTACAGATTTCTCATAATGTAGTGGAGTGAAAGTAAAAAATCACCCAAAATGGAAAAACTTCAGTAAAGTATAGATACACAAAAAAACTACTTAAGTACAGTAACGAATTACATTTACTTAGTTACTGTCCACCACTGCTCTTGGAGTGATCTTTGTTGGTCGACCGCTCCTGGGGAGGGAAACGATGGTGTTGAATGTACACAGTCTGTCTGATTGTGGTTTGGTGGAGTCCAAACTCTTTAGAGATGGTTCTGTAACCTTTTCCAGCCTGATGAGCATCAGCAACGCTTTTTCTGAGAAAGCTTCTTTGTTCAGGCCGTGACGCACTTCCATAAACGTGTGTTGTGAAGAGCGGACTTGATCCCTGTTCTTTAAATAAAACAGGGTGGCCACTCACACCTGATCGTCATCCCACTGATTGAACACACCTGACTCTAATTTCACCTTCAAATGAGCTGCTAATCCTACAGGTTCACAGACTTTTCCCACTCACAGATTTTGGATCATTGTAATGTAATATTGGATCATTTTCCTCAATAAATAAATGACCAAGTATAATAAGTTAGTGTCATTTGTTTAACTGGATTCTCTTCATCTAATTTTAGGACTTGTGTGAAAATCTGATGAAGTTTTAGGTCAAATTTATGCAGAAATATAGAAAATTTCACAATAAGTTCACAAACTTTCAAGCACCACTGTATTTTTATGAGTATATTTATGATGGCGTGTTCAGCGGCACTCAGAGTGTGTTAGGTTCTCTGGCTGTGTAAAGTGTAGCGCTGGTTTAAGTTGCTCTGCTCTGTTGAGGTTGGTGTGATGGGTCAGGTAAGGCGTCAGTTTCACCTGTGACTCCGTCTCTGTAGCTGTGTTTCCTCATTTCTCTGACTTTGTTTCTGTAATAAATCATACACAGCTCTAAACAGGTTCTGAAGCCTCCATTTACTGCAGCAGGATTACTCCCACTAAGCCCGCTCAGACCAGGGTGGGTCGGGTAGGGGGTGGTTCATTTACTCTCATCTCTGACTCACAATGACCCCCAAAATGCCTCCAACATACTGCCCCCCAACACTGCCCCCACCCTGAGAACCCTGCTCAGAGAAAGTCTCCTACTGCCTATAATCCCCCAAAACACTGCAGTTCAGAGATTTACCCTCTCTCACTGTCACTCCATTACACTCTCACTCTATCTCTCTCTTTCTCTATCACTCTCTTTCTCTATCACTCTCTTACTCTCTCTCACACCATTACTCTCTGTGTCACTCCATAACTCTTTTTATCACTATCACTCTGTTACTCTCTCACTCTACAACTGCCTCTCTCTAATTTTGTTAAGAGTTCTAAAGAGTTGTACAAAGAGTTCTGTAGAATTAGAGATCTAAAGAGTACTGTAGATTTCTGTAGAGTTCCAGAAATTCCATCGAGTTCTATGGAGTTTCTTAGAGTTCCTTTTGAGCTCTTAGATTAAGTCCAGTCAGGCAATTGTTCATCTGACCTGAGTTTAGCAGCAGCATGTTGGGGTCACTGATCCACATCAGAGCAGATTAGGGGCTCATTACAAACTCCACGGCTCCAACCCCCCCCAACCCCCCCACCCCCAACAGAACCCAACCCCCCCCGCCTCCTACCCCCCAACAATCGACAGCAGAAAAAAACATCTGTCTGCTCGTAAGTGTGCTTTTATAGGCCGGAGTGCTCAGTGTGGTTAGAAGGAGATTAAGTTCTCAGTAGAGTAAGATTTGCACAGTAAACAGCAGAAGTGGCTTAGAAAGAAACCAAAACAAACAAAACCTGCACTTTAACTCTTTAAAGTGACTCAGAAAAGAGTCTGCACTAAAAAAGCTGGAAAATCAGAGGGTTTTTTCAGTTTATGTCACAAACTTTGTTTCTGAATGAGAAAACACACAAATATGAATATAATCCACACATCTGTGATGTTCAGTCGTTATTCTGATAAAACAAATCACTTATAATCTCTCACTGATCAGAATGAGCTGACATGCTCAGAAACGTCAGACAGGAATTAATCCTCCTGCATCTTTTACTCATTGATGGTAAACTCAGTGCATCTGTGATTGTGACCGATGCTCTTCACTGTCCAGTGTGAACCTGTAGTGCTGCAGCTCCTCCAGCAGCAAATCAAGCATCTTAAAGAGACACATTCTCAGAACGTGTCACCGGCCAGACGCTCAGTTCCATAGAGTTAAACACTGTTATAGTCGTAGATTTAGGGCTGTAAATGTCTCTGTTGGTGCAGAATGGTGAGTTCATACTGAATAAAAGGTGACATTTCTTCTCCCTGTTGATGTTTCTGATCTTTCCAGACCGAGCCGGTCTCCTCATTTCGTTTCGGACATTACTATGACCTCTCTAAGCGGATGGACCCACAACTGTTGCAGGCCACTCAGTTTCACACCTTCTACCTTCCAGAGGAAACAGAGGAGCGGAGCAGGTGAGCAGAACTTCAGCAGCACCTTCACTTTAGTCAGCAGTTATTAGTTAACAAAAGCTAATAATAATATTAGTTCTTATAATTAGTTATTTGTTTATGTATTAAGTTATTTTTTTAAATGTTTATTATTGTAACTATTATAACTTTTATTATAAGTTATTATAATAACTAATAATAATAATAAAAAATGTGATTGTTAGTCTGTTATAAGGCTATTGTTTGTCTATTGTGAGGCTATTATTGTCATGCTTAGAGTTATTAAATTACAGAATGTTGTGATTATTTAAATGTTGTTAATATTTAAAGAGCAGTTACATAGTCGCATAATAATTTATATGATATTTCCATTCTGAATGAACAGGTTTAGAATTATTTCTGTTTGCATTAACAAATTATTTGTTAAAATTTGTCAAAAACAAATAATACTAATTAATAAGTAATATTGTAAAAACAGTGAAGTATCTTCTCTTCTACTCACGGACACTGATGTGATGTGATGGATTGAACGTTCAGAATCTGCACTTTCCACAGTTTCTCAACTGTGGTGAATACTAGAGATTAGATGTTGGATGTTGGATGTTGGATGTTGGATAATGGATGTTGGGGGTTGGATGTTTGCAATGTCCTCCTCTTGTGATGTCCGAGGTTTCTGGGGAACCGTGACTGAGGCTGGTTTTTATGGTGTGGATGGACTCTAATAAAGCGCTGAGCTCATGCTCCTGCTGGGCGATGGCCGAGAGGCTGGATGGTGTTTGGTGAGCGTGGTGTTTGCGGTGTGGAAGTTTTTTACGGTTGTGAAGCGCTCAGGGCATTTTGAACATTAAAGCCTGCCGGTCACCTCCGCAGCGCAAACAAATCAATCTGGAGCTCTGGGTTTATGGAGCTCTCTGAGCTTTTTATGTCTGCAAACAGACGCGCGTCTGTTTATCAGCGTTAGTGCTGCAGCAGGCCCTGTTTGCTCGGGGGGAGTGTATGTTCCTGAGGCCTCGGACAGTCTGAGAGTGTGTGTCCAGTCGGGAATCGCTGGACGTTGAGGTCGGGTTGACGTATTTTCAGGAATTCTGTCGTCACTTTTCCTGACGCTGCGTTACGGTTGAGTTTATTATTGTTTTATGGTGATGCAGCCGTAAAACTTTTAGCTTTTAGTCTTTATCTGTATTTTCCAGCAGGCTGATGGACAGAGAGTGAAGAGCTGATCCACAGCCGTGACTCGCACAGGCAGCCTGGAGCTGTTAGAACTGCTGTGATTGATCAACGATGAAAAGCTGTCAGTATGTAAAAACAGTAAATGATTACAGTTTCTATACAGAATGAGCTGAAATATTTTCTCATAGAAAACGTGGAAGTTCCACATGGGTCATATTTTGACTATTGATCTGAGAAAATCAGTTTGTCATTCAAGATTTAAGATTGCGTTATTGTTTTATGTATGTATATATATATATATATATATATATATATATATATATATATATATATATATATATATATATATATATGTATGTATTTGAAGTACAGTAAAGTCTATAAGTTACATATAAAAATAAGAAATAAATGTAGTTTGTGATGTCACAACACAGGTTTGGTTGGATCTAATTGGTCTAGCTCATCTATAACAGATGGTATAATAACACGGCGCTGTGGATGTCCAGTGCAGCAGTACTGTCAGAATGATGGTTATAAGTGAATTTGGGGGGATTTTTCCCCAATTTGCTCCCCAATATAGTCGTCTCCAGTTCCACCCACTAGTTAGGACTCCCTCAGTCACATGACACTACCAACGCTCGGAGGCTAGCACAGGCTTCCTCCAAGACCTGTGAAGCCAGTCACCGCATTTTTTCGAACTGCTGCTCACTGAGCAGCTAAATGCACTCTGAGGAAAGCACCAACCGCCAGTTCTGTTACGTCAGCTAACAGACTCCTGCGCTGACTAGTATTGCATGAAGTAATGGGGGGGAGAAGGGGGGACCATGCTACCCACCCAGAGAGAGCGAGGCCAGCTGTGCTGTCTTGGACTCCCGGCTACGCTCGGCTGTAGCATCACCAGGGACCGAACCCGCGATCTCTGATGACACGGACAACGTTTAAACAGTTGCGCTGTTCATGTGTAAATGTGCAATTTAATTAGATTCAATTAATGTAATGCTCTATAACAGCTCGATCCAGTTTTCCGGTTCTAGATTTAGCGTCACAGGAAAGAATGACAGTAAGTGGCCAAACAGTCACGCCAACAGGTCAGTTAACTACCCATTAATCACAACATCCAGGAGCAGAAACTGGATTTATGATCTGGATCTGAAGAATTCAGCTTCATAATGTTTATATGATCCTCACTCGCTCTCTGACAGAAGACGTCTGGATAATTACAGACCTCCTTCATTTACTTATCAAAACGGTCATTACGTTCAATGGAAAAATAGACAGCAGGTAAATGAACTAATTATATTCAGCTGGAATAAATGCTTTAGATGAATGACTGCTTCAGTCATCTTTTGGTTGAGCTGACAAACCATTTTTTCTAATGTAAAAGTTATTACTTTTTCAGGAGGTATGTGAGAGGAGATCAGACATGAGAAAAAGAGTGTAATGAAGGAGAAAGACAAAGGAGAATAAGTGAGTTTCCAAAACTGGAGTTCAAAAACTGATTAAGAACTGCAGAGAAAATGGTTCTCCTAACAGCGACGTGGAAGAACTGACAGACACCAAAACTGCCCCCATCAGCCACTAACGTGGTTTGATGCACTGATGAGTCTAAATTTGTGCTTTAATGTTGAGAAGCTGAAAATGATCGACCAACTTCTAAGACTGAACTTCTGAGTAGTCTGTAGATTGATTGATCACAGCAATAATTATTAGTTGGAGCTCCACCAAAATTTCTTTCTCTGGTATTTCACAGCTTTCGGAGTTCCCCCCTTCACAAAATTATCCTGAAGATTCAGTGCTACTGTGACGTCTCCACACAAACCCCACCCCCATCCCCTCTCTCTCTCTCTCCCGCCGCTGTGGAGGAGCTACACGTCGTTTTCCAGGCTGTTAAATTGCTCCGTTTCACTCCTGCTGTAATTGGCATTAATTGCTCTCCAGGTGAAGCCAAGCCTGTTGTTTCAGACGGAGGATTAATTAACTCACCTGTCGGCTGTTAACCTCCGTGGACTGAGCCTTTACTGAGCGTGCTCAGTGGGAATGGGGGGGTTTATGGGTGGGCTCTGATTCCTGCTCCCACAGACCTTTACTGAGGAGTAAACAAGCACTGCGATGTGGCTGACGGTCTGAAAGGTGCTGCAGGAAGCTGTGGTCTTGACCTGGTTCAGATACACTTCTCAGCTGATGGGTGATTCACAGCTTTCTCCACAATTTCCTAGAAGGCACAGGTGGCAGAAGAAGCTCTCACACTTGAACAGCACAGCAACATGCGCAAGGACATGTGAAGAGTCTGAGATGGATCATGAAATGACCTAAAGCTCCTGAGTTCAGCGACAACTCGAGCGCTGCAGTGAATCAGTGTAGCTGCTGAAAGCCTCACTGATGTCCAGGAAACACCCATTAAATCATAAAATTTATGTCAACTCTCACAACAGAGAGTTATCAGCACAATACAAATCAGTTTTTATTATTCATATGATGTCACTTGACCACGCAGCCGTTGTGATAGTATATGAGCTAACAGAACTCATTTTTAAAGCATATGAACAGATATATTTGAGTGTATTGGCTTCATTTTTTGCTTTTATTGCTGTAGTAACAAATTCAATCTAAATGGCTGAGATTTACTACTGTGTTTCTTCTGTTGCGGCAGACTAGCTCACTAGACAGTGTATAAAAGCAGTGCAGCTCCATTAGAAATGCACTCATTAGAGCAGTGCTGAGGCCAGAGCGAGTCGGTTTGCGTGTGAGTCAGCTGGGGAAATGTTTCATCACTCTTAAAACAATTTTTTAACAGAATTTGAAAGCTGAACAATAAAAATGGTCTAAAATAAACTCCACTCCATTTTTCCTTCTGCTGTAAAGTCACTGTTTTGGAGATACGTTTTTTTTTCTTACAGCGATGATTTGCTGTATGCTTGTTTGTGAAATTACCTTTTACCTGATTAAGAACTTTCAAGTGAACATTTGCGCTTTCTAAACTACACGGTGAGTTTATTCCACACCAAACGGTCCTGAGGCTCAAAGCGACTCCACAGGAAGTTCACACCACAGAGATTTTGTAGAGGAACTGAAGGTCCTTGATAACTGTGCAGATCTTCCCCCTGATTTAACTTGGAAACGCTGGTGGCAGTGACGGAAAAATCACTGTTCCGTTCTGTTTCAACACACTCGCTGGCTGGAGCCTCAGGGGACACGGCAGAGCTGACAGAGGGGCAAGACTCTTTCATTAATTTGATTTCATTAGTGCTGTGTTAATATGGGTCTGCAGACAGGCGGAGTCAGGCTGGCCTTCTGCTTTTCTCTAGAGAAGCAGCTTTGTGCATCATCCTGCACAAGCTGGCCTGTTGAGACGCATGTTGATCTGTGGCAAAAGTTCCTTTGTAAGCAGATCTTTAACAGAACTCAGCACTTTTCAGCAGTTCCTGCAAAGTCAGTCAAATTTGCATTTCTACAGTCGGTTCAGGCAGACTTTTGTGGGCTACAGTCAAGTTCAGGCAGAATTTTGTGGGCTACAGTCGGATCAGACAGAATTTTGTGGGCTACAGTCGGTTCAGACTGAATTTTGTGGGCTACAGTCGGTTCAGACAGAATTTTGTGGGCTACAGTCGAGTTCAGGCAGAATTTTGTGGGCTACAGTCGGTTCAGGCAGACTTTTGTGGGCTAAAGTCAAGTTCAGGCAGAATTTTGTGGGCTACAGTCGGATCAGACAGAATTTTGTGGGCTACAGTCGAGTTCAGACAGAATTTTGTGGGCTACAGTCGGTTCAGACAGAATTTTGTGGGCTACAGTCGAGTTCAGACAGAATTTTGTGGGCTACAGTCGGTTCAGACAGAATTTTGTGGGCTACAGTCGAGTTCAGACAGAATTTTGTGGGCTACAGTCGAATTCAGACAGAATTTTGTGGGCTACAGTCGGTTCAGACAGAATTTTGTGGGCTACAGTCGGTTCATACAGAATTTTGTGGGCTACAGTCGAGTTCAGGCAGAATTTTGTGGGCTACAGTCGGTTCAGGCAGACTTTTGTGGGCTACAGTCGAGTTCAGGCAGAATTTTGTGGGCTACAGTCGGATCAGACAGAATTTTGTGGGCTACAGTCGAGTTCAGACAGAATTTTGTGGGCTACAGTCGGTTCAGACAGAATTTTGTGGGCTACAGTCGGTTCAGACAGAATTTTGTGGGCTACAGTCGAGTTCAGACAGAATTTTGTGGGCTACAGTCGGTTCAGACAGAATTTTGTGGGCTACAGTCGGTTCAGACAGAATTTTGTGGGCTACAGTCGGTTCAGACAGAATTTTGTGGGCTACAGTCGAGTTCAGACAGAATTTTGTGGGCTACAGTCGAGTTCAGACAGAATTTTGTGGGCTACAGTCGGTTCAGACAGAATTTTGTGGGCTACAGTCGAGTTCAGACAGAATTTTGTGGGCTACAGTCGAGTTCAGACAGAATTTTGTGGGCTACAGTCGGTTCAGACAGAATTTTGTGGGCTACAGTCGAGTTCAGACAGAATTTTGTGGGCTACAGTCGTGTTCAGACAGAATTTTGTGGGCTACAGTCGGTTCAGACAGAATTTTGTGGGCTACAGTCGAGTTCAGACAGAATTTTGTGGGCTACAGTCGGTTCAGACTGAATTTTGTGGGCTACAGTCGGTTCAGACTGAATTTTGTGGGCTACAGTCGATTCAGACAGAATTTTGTGGGCTACAGTCGGTTCAGACTGAATTTTGTGGGCTACAGTCGGTTCAGACTGAATTTTGTGGGCTACAGTCGGTTCAGACTGAATTTTGTGGGCTACAGACGGTTCAGACAGAATTTTGTGGGGCTACAGTCGGTTCAGACTGAATTTTGTGGGGCTACAGTCGGTTCAGACTGAATTTTGTGGGCTACAGTCGAATTCAGACAGAATTTTGTGGGCTACAGTCGGTTCAGACAGAATTTTGTGGGCTACAGTCGGTTCAGACAGAATTTTGTGGGCTACAGTCGAATTCAGACAGAATTTTGTGGGCTACAGTCGGTTCAGACAGAATTTTGTGGGCTACAGTCGGTTCAGACTGAATTTTGTGGGCTACAGTCGATTCAGACTGAATTTTGTGGGCTACAGTCGGTTCAGACAGAATTTTGTGGGCTACAGTCGGTTCAGACTGAATTTTGTGGGCTACAGTCGAATTCAGACAGAATTTTGTCGGCTACAGTCGGTTCAGACAGAATTTTGTCGGCTACAGTCGGTTCAGACTGAATTTTGTGGGCTACAGTCGGTTCAGACTGAATTTTGTGGGGCTACAGTCGGTTCAGACTGAATTTTGTGGGCTACAGTCGGTTCAGACAGAATTTTGTCGGCTACAGTCGGTTCAGACAGAATTTTGTGGGCTACAGTCGAATTCAGACAGAATTTTGTCGGCTACAGTCGGTTCAGACAGAATTTTGTGGGCTACAGTCGGTTCAGACTGAATTTTGTGGGCTACAGTCGGTTCAGACTGAATTTTGTGGGGCTACAGTCGGTTCAGACTGAATTTTGTGGGCTACAGTCGGTTCAGACAGAATTTTGTGGGCTACAGTCGGTTCAGACAGAATTTTGTGGGCTACAGTTGAATTCAGACTGAATTTTGTGGGCTACAGTCGGTTCAGACAGAATTTTGTGGGCTCCAAATATCCGACTTGTTTAACTCTGTTCTTTCTCGTCCTCTGTCCAGCTCTTTAGGACCCTATTCTGGTTTGCTGCAGTCAATTCAAACAGTTATCCGGAATGAAGGCTTTGATGGGTCCAGTTCACAGGTTGGTCTCTTTCCATATATATGAGTTAAATATGAGTTTTGATCTGAGAAATGGGTGATGAGTTCATTAAGGGCATTTGCAAAACACCTTTTTAAATATGTATGTATGTAGATCTTTATTTGCATCAGCAATTCTCAAATATTGTTTTACAGATGTGTGAAAGTAAATCTAATAGTTTTAATGCATTTGTCATTGTCACCGCTGTGTATATCATCAAAACATGTTAACTTTTAATTTACATTACTGTAAATACTTTTTGTGCATTTCTATTGGTCGATTCACCAAGAACGTTTCACACATTATAGAGAACAGCTGTTGCTCAAATAGCAACAATCAAAACAGGGTTTTTATAAGGCTGATGTTCTGCAGTGTTGAGGGTCCCAGTGTTGCTGTGTGTAGTTCAGGGTGTCGTTGATGGTGGGAGGAGGACTGTATTTTACTCATTCGGCTGATTCACTGTTTGATTGTCTCTCATGTTGCTTTTTGCCGTAATCCCCCTCCCTCCCCCTTGCTGGGTGTCGTTTGACACCCATTGTACTCTCATTCTTCTTGTCATTTTTTTCTGTGTTGTGTCTTCCTCTTTCTCTCTCTCAGGGGAGTCGGGGGGCTCCCTTGGGCTTTTCCCCCTTTAAGCCAAGTCCCATTAGCAGCCCGATAAACAGGCTGAGACAGACACTGAGCAATACGGCTGCTGTCTGTTCATATTCATTAGCTCCTTCTGAGGGGCACATGGACTGAATAACCCCCAGAGACCCCCCCCCCCACACACACACACACATGCCCTCACACCTCCAATCCCTCCTCCTGCACCCCTTTAACACCCCCAGCAATGGTTTGCTGCACCATTGCTCAGTTCTGACTTTTATGTGACTTTAATGCGGTTGTTTCTGAACTGATTGTGTGTGACTTAGAAATAAAAACATTTCCACTCAGTCAGAGTAAAATCAGCACCGCTCACAATCCTGGATTAGGACCAGACACTTGACCCCCGGCCAATCAAAAATCTCAGGCCTTCACATGATGTCTGGTTCAGTTCGCTGTGCATGTGGGACGTTTTTATGATGGTCCACATCAAAACGAGGTAGCTCAGCATCACAGCTCCTTCAGCTCCTTCTTCTAGCAGCTTGTCAATGCTGAACTGCCCACATAATCTTCCCCATTTAACATCTGACCCTTTAAAAAAAAACACTTACGCAGTCCTGACGAAGATTCTGACGTTCATCTACACCTAGAATCTACACACACTCAAGAGCACAAAGGTGAGGACAGTTCTGCGCTTTAGGAACACGTCGTGAATCTGACGTAGACTTTTTCTTAGGACCTTCCTCAAGAACACACTTAAGAGTAAACTCAGGAACTCTGAGTGAAGCCCGGTGTTCCTGCAGCGTGAGAAGCTGTGACAGTAAATATAGAGCATTAAAATAATAGCAAGGTGTTTGGGGGCTCCCGAGTGGCACGACTGTCTAAGCGTTGACCGTGTCATCAGGAGATGGCGAGTTCGATCCCTAGTGATGCTGCAGCCGTCCGTGGCCGGGAGGCCAAGAGAGCACAATTGGCCTCGCTCTCTCTGGGTGGGTGGTGTGGCCTCCCTTCTCCCCCCATCACTCAGCGCCATGCTGGTCAGCACAGGCGTCTGTTAGCTGACGTAAGCGATCTGGCGGTCGGCGCTTTCCTCAGAGCGCGTTCGGCCGTCCCACTGGATTCAGGCAGAGCAGCCAAAACTGCGCTCAAATACCAGTGTTTTTACATTAAAATCATAATTACTCGAGTAGACTTAAAAGTAATCTTTTAAATTTTAAACTTGAATTTTAAATTCTGCTCTTCTGGAGTTCAATAAACACATCGTACGTCAGTCCGAGAAACCAGAGACACCTGAACATCATCTCTCTGAGCAAATATCTGCTAATACTAATGATTCTGACGTCATATAAACAGAAGGGTTTAAATTATATGCAGTGATTTTCAGCTGAAGCTGTTGTAAAACCCAAATTAGAAAGCTAGAATGCTGGTGCTGATCAGCCGTCAGTTAAAATGAGTGAACGTTGACATAGTTATCTAACTAACATCAGCTAAAACTAAGGCCAGCAAATGACTGCAAGTACTCGGTCCTTCGGTACCAACTCACTGTGTGCTCTTACGGTACTGTGGTGGTTAATACACTCAGTACTGAAGGGGGCGCTAGAGGACAAATCACAGAGGACCTACTGTTATTCCAGCCGCTAAACGAGGACAGTGGAGGGTGAGCTGCTTTACCTGTTCTGCCGGAATGGAAAGGCCATTAAGGATCGTGTGTTTGTTTATGTACACTGTGTTTGTGTGAGACTCCGCTGTTGAGAAACAGTGTGAGACCACTTGGACAGGCTTGACTGTCATTATAGCGCCCCCTTGCTGTATCGATCAGAATGCAACTCCCATTTGCATTGCGTTTTGAAATGCGTCATGAGATGTTTTTGATCGCAACTACACGCAAAACCCCATCTGCATAGCTCAGAGCGTCTGCGTTCACATCCTTGTGCAAAGTAAGTTTCAGAGGAAAGAGCTTGGAGCAAACTTGGTCAATCAAGACAGGCGGACATTAGCTTTAACTAATTAGCTTTAACTAATTAGCCAGCACAGTTTAGAATGAGCTGCAGTAAAATATATACATTCTGTATATATTACAAAATTAATGTTATTGTATGTTTGTATTGTATGAGTTAAAGGTGCAGTGAAATTTAATTAGAGTTATTTTGGACACCTTTTGGGTCTTCATTTTTGGGGTGGGGGGGTGAGGGGGGTGAGGGGGGTTGGGGGGGGGCAGTTTGGACAACCCACCTGACAACCCAAACAAAACTCTTAAATAGCTACGTTTACTTTCCTTATTAAAATCTTTTAGTTTTTGTCTGTTTTTCAGATTTTTGTAGGTTTCAAACCTTTCTCCCTTTAAGCACACACACACACACACACACACACACACACACACACCTGCAGAGGCAGTGTGAGTGAAGTGAGACAGGAAGCTCCGCCCCCTACAGGAAGAGCTGAGCCCGGTCTGGTGGAGGCCTGGCTGAGAGAAGTTTGTTTAGTTTAGATGTTGGTGATTGGGGGTCAGAATGGAGCTCTGGACGACGATGATGGAGCCGCAGTGAATCGACAGCTTTGGTCAGCGCGTCATGTGACCAAATCAAATAACAAACTATAATACAGATGAGGACCACCTGCCTTTCTGAGCTGCAGATGAGCTTTTGGAGCACAGCTGTTTGTTTTAGAACTGATGACGAGCAGAAAATTCTCAGAACCTTCTTCATCAGACCTGCGTCAGATTTCACCCACAGTTCTGTTTCTGATCAGGTTGATCTCTGCAGCATCTGTACGAACTCACAGCTGGTGCACACTTAAAACTATGGTTCTTAAGCCCCTTTTTGAGGGTTGGGGTTCTGTGTTCTGTGTTCCTTCTTCTGTTGTTACAAGCTTGACTTGTGACAATAGCAGAAGCCGTTTTAGTGCTATATAGAACACACGGTGCGGTTTCACAGTGCGGAGAACCCCTAAATCATGCAAAGAGTTCTTTGAGTGTTTGTGGTTCTGTAGAGCCGTTGTCTTTACTAAAGAACCTTTTGAAGAACCATCTTTTTAAAGAGAGATTGAGTGTGTGTACATTTGAGGGTAATAGTTTAACAACCTGATTAAAAGCTTGATTTGCAGTTTACGAGCCAAAATTATCAAGAAAATAAACAAACAGT
>NC_051225.1:40540957-40588457 GCF_015220715.1 Pygocentrus nattereri
GTTATGGTTCCCCCCGATATTGTATATTAATTACAACGGAACTGTAAATTTTCTTTTTCCCCCTGATTTTTTAGTCACATGCAGTTCCACCCACTAGTTAGGGCTCCATGCTTAGTTAGTTTATCATCACCCTCCTAGTGCAGCTGGTATCATGTGAGTTATGTGTGGAACTGGATATGACTAAATTGGGGGAAAAATTGAGAGAACAAAAAAATGAAAACAGCTAAACAGGAAAAAGAACCAAATGAGCTGCGTTGGCTCACGGGGAGGAGACCACATATTATATATGTGAATTATTCTGATAAAAAAATCAGCTTGGAGAAACATCCCTTATTTTCTGAGAGACGGAGAGAGAGGGGATATTAATTTTTCTCCATATAAACATAAAAAGCTGCCCGACGAACTGACCGCACACCGACGTCAAACGCTCCTTCACAAACCAATCAGTGTCCAGTACAGGGAGACGCAGCCCACGCGAGTGATGACGACAGGACACAGGTGTGTCATGCTGAGTTCTTTAGTGTTCTTAATAAACTGCAACAAGAAACCGAAAGTAGCCGCATCAAATTTACAACAAAAACATGAACCTTTATTCGGACATTCCAGTGAGAAAACGCTCTCACAGCTGCAGAGTCTTCTATAAACCACTTTGAGAGGTGTTAGCGCCCCTCACTGGTTGCTGATTTGCTCAAACAGATGTTGTGGAGCAGCAGAGATTATTCCTGTTTGGAAATCATAACGTCCAGCTCAGCCAATCAGATCACACCAGGTAAAATATAATCCAATCAAATTCAAACCTGATGCCAGAAAAGCTCTACCAAGTGCTACGAGCGCTCTTCAGCAGTCAGCAAGTTAGTTTAGAAGAATTCATCACCGATCGCTGCTCTTCTAGTGCTGAATTATATAAACTACACTCCTAAAGTAGATGGTTCTTTAAGTGTTCTTTAGTAGATAAAATGGTTCTGTATAGAACCACGAACACTCAAAGCACCCTTTACACGGTGCATGTTCTTTCTATGGTGAAATGCTTCTTGAGGTTCATAGAGAATGTGCTGATTATGGTACTAGATAAGACATAAGGGTTCCTCTGCTGTTACAAGCTTGACATTGTAGCGATAGCAGAGCTTAATTCCGCTGTTACTGCCGGTTAGTTAAATGTTCTGCAGCCTGTTTTTTTGAAGCCACTGTCAGTAAAGCTGGTTTCTTAAGTCTGATGAAGCTGGTTGGTCCTCCATAGCAGCATGACGGGAAACACACGGGATATTTTTGATCATTCTCAGCCGTACGGCAGCTTACAATTGATCTATGATCTCTACAATTAACCGTGATAATGAGACTCGCTGCAGAATCACCTGAGGACTTTTTACTGAACTGGGAAAATTTACATTTACATTTTGCATTTCCAGCGTTTAGCAGACGCTCTGATCCAGAGAGGCTCACAGGAAGAGCTCAGACTGTCTAGAGAAAGTCTCTCTGCTAGTGACCAGTAGGTCAGAGAGAAAGACGGTCCTGAGCTCAGATACTGATAGAAACTAAAGTCACTGTAGATACAGAGAGAGAAGGAACAGAGCTGAACACAGAACAGTGCAATACAACACACTACAACACACTACAACACACTATAATATACTATAATACACTACAACACACTACAACACACTATAATACACTACAATACACTACAATACACTACACTACACTATAATACACTACAGTACCCTACAGTGAACTACAATACCTGGTGCAATATAATCATATATAATATCTAAGTGCAGCACAATATATTGCAATCAATACCTAACTCAGTGCTGATTTAAGTGCTGTGTAAAGAGACGGTCTTCAGTCTGTGTTTGAAGACCGTGAGAGACTCTGCTGTTCGGACAGCCAGTGGGAGTTCGTTCCCCACCTGGGCTCCAGTACAGAGAACAGTCTCCACGCTGGTCTTCCACGCGTCTTGGAGGACGGCGGGTCAAGCCGAGCTGTACTCAAAGCTCGAAGGGCTCGAGGTTCAGTTCGAGATTTCACCATTTTCCGTCAAGTCGGTCGGGGCTGGTCCATTTCTGGCTTTGTAGGCAGCATTAGGGTTTTAATCTGATGCAGCTACAGGAAGCCAGTGAAGGGAGCGCAGCAGTGGGGTGACGTGGCTGAACTTGGCTAGATTGAAGACGAGCCGTGCTGCTGCTGCTATCTGCAGCACAGTGAGCTGGAGTCTCTGAAACTCACTGGCATCACTCATTTAAATCATTGCACACTTAAGCTCTAACCACGTTCAGACAGCCTGCAACTCATTTAGTTTATTACATTTGATTATGTATTTTTCCAGTCATTCTATTTTATTGTATTTTTGTTTGAATATATTCCTTTTCATATTTGTGCTTTAAATGCTTAACTGCAGTGAAAATGAGGGTCAGTGTTTCCCAGTGAAAAGAACAGCTGACTGATTGGTTGAAGTTAGATCTGGGAGATTTGTGAGTGGTTCAGATTGTCAGAAAGGTGTTGGACTCCTGTTTACTCTGTTTTCACAGAGGACCACCGTCTTTCAGGGGAAGGGGCTCTGAGATCAGCCTTAGAACTTATTATTATACACGCTGAACAGGAGAGCACCTGTACAGTCTGAGGGCAAAATGTCGGGGTCTCAGGACCCCCTTTGTCTTTGTCTGTGCAGGAGCCTGATGTCTCTATTTAATATGGTCAGTGCTGACTGCGTGTTTGTGTTCTTGCAGGTCTTCTCCACATTCGGCAGGTTCCCCACCTGAACTGCCTGGTCTGTGAAGTTCCTGATAACAAAGATCTGGCGTTTAAACTCAAGAGGAAGCAGTTCAGCATTGAGGTGAGACTTTAACTCCGCTCTCATCCCAGTAAAACTGTCATCTCCTACCGAGAACGTCTGGGGAGAACCATGGGAAATTTGGGCTAAGCGTGGAGGAACATAGACTTTTTAGAGTGGGAACATACTGAGAGTGAATCAGCTCCTAAACTGACCCGCATGTCCAAAAGAAAGCTGCTTCTTGTGGCTCATACAGAGGAGAACAATCAATATGAAGTGAACAGTAACAGGTTTCAGCTTCATCTTCTCCAGCATCTCAGGAGCTGATAAGAAGTTCTGATGACTGACAGCTGGACTCATTACTCAGAATGCACCTGGAGCGGTGGGCAGTCCTATCCACTACCCACCAGGAGATCCAAACAGTTTACTGTTCTCTGCGAACATTTGGCTCCACTCACTAGCAGTTTTAGGTAGCTAGACGAGGGTTACCGCTGAAATGAAGTGTTTCCCCTCCGTCAGAGCACATCTCCACTTCAGCGGTGAACATCTGCTCTCAGAGCAGAGTGAGACTCTCACAGGAGCACAGAGAGATGCTCTTACCTCCTTTTCAGTTGAGATCTGAGATTTGTAGAATTTAGTTTCAGCAGAGTTTAAACAGACAGCAGAACACAAAGTACTGCACTGTCTGAGTTTTGTTGTTTTATTGCTGCTACTTTACACGTTCTTGGTTGGAAAAATATATTTTAAAAAAGTTTTTTTTAATCTTTTGTTTTAGCAGGAAAGCTTATTAATACAGTGAATTCTTGAATGGTATTCATCTTTATTGTCTTCATTGTTAGTTCGCAAATGCCTAAAACAACCTCGAGCTAAATTTAAAGATGTTAACTACATATGCGTCTCATCAGAACGCTCCGGTTCTTCACGCTGATGTTGATCATGTGGTTGGCAGGTTGTCCCCAGATGTGTTTTTTCATTACAAGATCATTCCTGGCCTCACGAGACTGTTTCCTCTGTGAGCGCTGTGTGTGAGACCCAGGGGGAGGGGGTGGGGGTGTGACTGAGTCTGGCCTTTGACCTGTTTAGCATTGGCTTTGACTCACTAACACAATAACACAATAGTATTAATATCATTACCCTTTTTATACACTGACCACTTCACTCATTCACTCTCTCATTCACTCCCTCAATCATTCTCTCACTCATTCTCTCACTCACTCAATGAAGAATAAATGTAGGTGCAGGTCTGAAGCCCCTCGTTGACCCTCGTTAAGTTCTATTATAGCAGTGTTTTACAGTCTCAGTCCAGCAGACTGGAGTGTGTGTGTGTATCAGCATGTTTAACTCCAGCTGTCTAAAAGCTGCTGTGTTCTGAGCTTGTATTAGTTTTTATGATTTTATATTAGTTTGTCTGAGTATGTGGGAGTTTATATGGGTTTATATGTGTTTGTATTGATTTGATTTTGTTTGTATGTTTGTATTTGTGGTTGTCCGTGTTTGAGAAGCGAAAATGCTTCATGTGTTCCAGCGGCAATAGACACGTCCAAAATCACACACCTGCAGAAACTACCTTCACTGTCACTCTGACTTTGTGTGTGTGTGTGTGTGTGTGTGTGTGTGTGTGTGTGTGTGTGTGAGTATGCGTGTCTGTTTATTCACATTCCAGCTGCATCAGCCCTGAGTGTGTGTTTGTGTGTCATGCTGTGATTGACAGCAGTAATTGAATTAAGCTGATACTCTGTGTTTGTGTTGTTGTACATGTGGAGTTTCAGCAGCACCTCACACTCGTCTTTATCGAGCTGTTTTCTCTCTGATGAGTGTGAGCTGCAGTGATCAGGATTATGCAAAGTCAGAACCTAACCCTAACCTCAAAATCTAACCCTAGATTCTAAGAAAGGAGGAAAGGGAGCGTCTGTAAATGCCTAATATGTGTATGTAAAAGAATGCTAGTTAAATAAATGAAGGCGGCACAGTGTTGTAGATAATATATAGGTGTGTGTGTGTGTGTCTGTGTGTGTGTGTAGGTGAGGGGGGGTGGGGTGGTGGTGACTAGCAGAGTTCAGCTGGCGGTTGACGATCATTCAGTTACCCAGCATGCCTTGGGGCCAGAATTAGCCCCTGTCCCTGTTTCAGCAAGTAGCGTTTAGACACACACACACACACACACACACACACACACACTGGCAGTGAGGAGTGTGAGAGGAGTGAGTTATTAGTGTTATTGCTTCATTCGTGAGAATATCTTATTATTGATGCACCAATTCTGACCTTACTGAGCTGAACCGGTATCAGCTGGACGTGTCACGCTTTGAAAAGAACTCTTCAGTTTTCACAGCAGATGTGAAAGATACAGATTCAGAATCTGATAAGAAGGAAAATCTCAGTGGTGCAGGATCAGGACTCTGTATCACTGAATCAGGGATCGGCGTGTCCTTAATCTTCACCTTATTAGTCCCACAACGGGGAAATTCCACCTCCACATTTAACCCATCTGGGCAGTGAAACACCACATACACACTAGTGAGCACACACACACTAGGGGGCAGTGAGCACACTTGCCCGGAGCGGTGGGCAGCCCAATCCGCAGCGCCCGGGGAGCAGTTGGGGGTTAGGCGTCTTGCTCAAGGACACCTCAGTCATGTGCTGTCGGCTCTGGGGATCGAACCGGCGACTTTCCGGTCACGGGGCTGGTTCCCTGACCTCCAGCCCACGACTGCCCCAAATGGGGATTAATATGTAGGTTAAAATTAAGGTTAGTATAGAAGTTAGCGTCAGGTTTAGCACGAGGGTTAGTGAAGTGTTATCATAATGCTTAGCCCAAAAGTAGTAAGGAAGGTTAAAATGAAGGAAGGTTAGTGTGAAGGTTTGCACGGACTTTAAAAAAAAAAAAAAACAGCTTGCTGTGATTGGCGTGTCTCTGGCTTTGTCTCAAATGCGAACAAAGTGATTCTAGTCAGCACCTGTGCTGGCAAATTGGGATAAATATGTCACAGCTGACTCACAGGTTTTATCATGACAGCCACATTCCATTTGGAATTGTTTTTTGACTATGTTCTGTCATTGTTGTGAAAGCTCTGCTCCTCAGGCTAAGCTTTGATTGATTAGTTGTGTCTGGGCCAGGCTGCTGCCACTTTGCGGCTGCTATTAGCTGTGTCTGAGCCAGCGAGCCGCGCAAACCACCCAAACAACCAAACCACGCGATCCAAATGCTCAGGACGGTTCATTCTGAGAAACAGAAAGCTGTGCAGGCGGAGAGGAAGCTGAGTCAGGACCCGGAATTTTATGGATAATCTACACTGAATAGCAGATCATGTCTTGATGTAGAGTGCGATACATCTTCCACGGTTCATTTAAAAAGCTCTGTAATGTTCATATGATCCACACAGTCGCTCTGACAGACTGTAATACACTACAGGAAGCGTAGGGGGCGATACGGCTTCTACTGTTTCATTTAAAAAGCTGTATAATGTTCATATGATCCACACAGTCACGCTGACAGACTGTAATACACTACAGGAAGCGTAGGGGGCGATACGGCTTCTACTGTTTCATTTAAAAAGCTCTATAATGTTCATATGATCCACACAGTCGCTCTGACAGACTGTAATACACTACAGGAAGCGTAGGGGGCGATACATCTTCCACGGTTCATTTAAAAAGCTCTGTAATGTTCATATGATCCACACAGTCGCTCTGACAGACTGTAATACACTACAGGAAGCGTAGGGGGCGATACGGCTTCTACTGTTTCATTTCAAAAGAACTATAATGTTCATATGATCCACACAGTCACGCTGACAGACTGTAATACACTACAGGAAGCGTAGGGGGCGATACGGCTTCTACTGTTTCATTTAAAAAGCTCTATAATGTTCATATGATCCACACAGTCGCTCTGACAGACTGTAATACACTACAGGAAGCGTAGGGGGCGATACGGCTTCTACTGTTTCATTTAAAAAGCTCTATAATGTTCATATGATCCACACAGTCGCTCTGACAGACTGTAATACACTACAGGAAGCGTAGGGGGCGATACGGCTTCTACGGCTTCCTCTGTAATGTTTGAAAGACATTCTTTGAAAGATGCCAGATGAAGGCAGAACTTTAACTTCAGCCTCAAGTTCAACTGTAGCTTCAGCTCCAGGTTTAATGTAGTTCAGCTGTGTCTTCAGGTTTAGCTGCAGGTTCTGCTTCAGCTGTGAGTTAAACTGTAACAGGTTCAGTTTCAGCTTTAGGCTTAGCAGGTTCAGGAGTTCCTCCTCAGCTCTTCTCCTGCAGCTGCTGTGTGGAGAATTTATCTTTAGTAATTAAGCCTTTTTCTAAATTCAGAAGGTCCTGTGGTAGTCTGGTATATGTGTGTGTGTGTGTGTGTGTGTGTGTGTGTCTGTCTGTATGCATGCAGATCTATAATTCAGAATTTTGTATCTGCAGCTGCAGAACCACAGGTTCAGCCTTCAGCCTCTGTTTACACTCTGCACAACTCTGTACACCGTACAGCAGCGCACTGAACTCCACACAATCAGCTCTCCTGAGGAAGGGGGGGTGTGGCTGGCTCTAATGCTTTGGTTGCATTCAGCACCAAGACTCCGCCTCCTTTTTATCAGCACCTGCATGAATGGTATTGTCCGAATATGAATTTGCTGATTTGCATTATCTGATGGTCCAGTGGAAGTGAGTTGTTTTAGAAGAATGTTCCTACGACAACAAAAGAAAAACAACAAGAGGGTTAAAAGTTAAAGTTTGGAGCGATTTTGTTTATATTGTTTATATAAAGTTTATTTCAGTCAGTTATGTTGCTTGGGACGTTCACTGCACTCAAACATACAGAACGCTTCAGAACTGAAGTGTGTTTTTCGGAGTAGCTGCTGTAAACACACCGTCACTCCTGTCCGTTTTCTTTCAGCAGTGAATCCCAAACCCTCCACACAGACTCTGCCGAGCCCAGCTGCCCAGGACTGGAATTTTGATCCGAGTGGCTGGCGGTTTGTCCTTTAGTTTAGGTCCCGTGAAATCACTGCTAAAAATAACATTCCCACACTGTGACTCCGCTCCGCCTCCAGCCGTACGGTTTAGATGGACAGAGTGTCTTTAGAAGTTCAATTGAAGTGTTTTACCCTTCTGGCTAAACCCTTCTGGCCTGTTAGTGCGCAGGATGATACTGAGTGGCTGTTATGAGGAATGGCCCAGTTGATTTCAAATTAGTCGAAAGGGTTCACTTTCCCAGAGTAAACCGAAGGCACACCCTTAAGGGTTCCACACCAGTCGTACCTTTCTAGAATTTATTTAATTTTTTCAATTTAACAGCCCTGCGTCTCATTCACACCTGGAACCTTGTAACTCTAATGAGTCACATGATGCCAGGGAGGGACGCCGACACAACTGGGCACAATCTGGACACGTTTACTGTGAGGTGGACAGTAAATCTGCACTGCTATACAAGCTGCACACTGACCACTTTAACTTATATCAGAGTTTCATTTCTACAGTGACGTCCCACCAAAAGACAGAATAACATATCTGCAGAAATGTGAGGGGTGCTCTCACTTTTGTGAGATGTATATTGTCAGGGAAATATGTCACTGTTAAGTCTAACTTTTTGGCTGATCAGATATTAAGTCTTAGTTTTAGCTAATTTAATTACAAAGGTGGCTCATTAGTCTTAAACCGTTTCATTTTTGTGCTGTAAAGTTGTAAAAAACAAGATACACAGTTGTTAACAGTAGATCACCAATGTTGTCTGACGAGCATTAACATTACAGCGAGCGAATAGCAAGTTTGGGTTAGATAACAGATGAATAGTTTCTTTTCAAGCACTTATTCATATTTCTGACCACAGAAGTCCACATAATGTAAAACTCGTGGGGGTTGGTTGGTGTAGTGAGTAACACCTCTGCCTTCTACGCTGTAGACTGGGGTTCAATCCCCACCTGGGTAAACACACTACACTATACCAATAAGAGTCCTTGGGCAAGACTCCTAACACCACCTTGGCCTCCCTGTGTAAACAGATCAAATTGTAAGTCGCTCTGGATAAGAGCGTCAGCCAAATGGCGTAAATGTAAAACTCTGTTTAATAATGTTGCAGAATATGGTCACCTTACCCCTCACAGTGCTCTGAGTTAGCCAGTTCTCTAACGACTGTCTGCTCCACTGGCGATGCTTCGTTCAGCGCTTCAGCTTCGCTCGGCTCTGACTGTTCATGCAATGCACCATGGGTAGGCATGCTCAGCACGTGCGTAAGCAGGTGAAGGCCTCCTCTGATGATGCGTTCCTTCATGTTGGTGCAGATCATCAGCAGCGGACTGAGGTAGGCCTCAAACGTTTTAGAGGGTGTTTTGTGTTGGGATGTCTCTTTTTTTTGGTGGGTTTGTGGAGCTTCAGTGATTTTTTGGTGGTTGTGTATCCAAGTCCAGGTAGAGTTTTACTCCTGTCAAAACTGAACAAACTAAAAGAAGAAATTTGGTGTGTGTCAAAGCAGGCCCATAGCCAGACTCGCTGACTGTGCCAGAATTTTGCCAGGACCAAAAATTATTCAAGTTAAATTCAAGGGTTATTAAAACTAAAATTTATTTAAAATTGATAAAATTCACAGTTATAGTGTTTGTCTTGTTATTTTGTCGTTTTTGTAAGTAAAATAAGTTTACACATCATCCACTGAGATCTTAAATGCTGAGTTTAACACATAAAAACTAAATATAAACGGTGCCATTTCCCAGGCTGTTAAATTTAGCAAAGAAAGAGTAATTGAGCGTTAAAATGTTCAGTGTGTGTGTGTGTTTGTGTGTGTGTGTGTGTGTGTGTGTGTGTGTGTTGATGGAGGTGTGCTGCGTTTGCGTGCTGAACTTTCCCATGAGGCTGTTCAGCAGGACACACACATTCCACAAGCTCCACCCCTTTGCCTCCTCACATCTCCATGGTGATGATGATGAACAGTGACAGCTCACCTCTCTGTAGCGTGACACACACACACTTGAAGTGCAGAGTGTCGAGGCCACTGTTTGCGTGTGTGTGTGTGTGTGTGTGTGGCACTGAAAACAGAACCCGTGTTTCATAAATATTTCCATAAACTTAATAATCACACAGAAGTGCTGTTATTAATTAGACCACTGATGCACAAAACTCAACACAGGCCATTTTTCATACAACAAAAATAAGGAGATATGTTTTCGGGCCGGTGTGTGTGCGCTTGCTCCTACGGTGACAACCCTTCACCCTTTAGCACGTAACTGTAAAGCATTCGACACGATGAGTCAGGCGATCACTTTGTCCTGCGCTGGTCGAGGTGCAGTTATAGTCTTATATCATCGTCAGCCTTTACAGTGACTCAGTGACTCAGGACTTCTGATGTTTGGGGATTGATCCGTGTTATGGGATGGCTGCATTTCCGGTTGAAGTGGCACTCACAACTAGCGGAGCACCCAGCTGTGAGAAAGATGTAAATTTTCTCTTTAATTAGAACGTAAATTTCTTGTTTTTGATGAAGACGTCAGTCATCTTGTTGCCACGTTACTATTTCCTTTTTCCCCGTTTGTGTCTAGACGGGCACGTTGTTACTCTTTTGTGAATCTTCTGGCATGTTTGCCGGATCCCTCACAGACCCTCACCGTACTGAGGCCAATTCAGCCCACGTTACCTTTTGTTTGTTTCTGTGTTTTTCTCCTTTTTTGAGCTCAGGTCTCAAAGCTGCTCCTGAGAGAGGTGGAGGGACAAGTGGGATGAAGACTGTGTCTTTTCTGAGCCAGAGTTTCACATGTGCATCGATTACTTCTGCTGAATATTCCTCAATGCGAATGAGTTATACGTGTGTGAGAATTCATTTGCCTTTGAAAGCCGGCGGAGGAGAGCGAGAGCAAACATATGCAAAACCCTGCCAGGAACGAGCCGAAAAATCACTGTTCGTTTACTCTCTTTTGGCAGCGGACAAATTAATAGCATTTGTCGTGAACAATATGACCACCTAGAGACTCCTGCTTTATGCCTCGTCTCGCGGAGGCTGGCCCTGCTGGACTGGTTCAATTAAGTGTGCTGGCTCGTTTAGGCCTCCTGAGGGTGGGGCCAAGTCTGCTGATTAGTTTTCTGGCTGGGTTTTGCATTTATTTGCTCCATTGTTGGGTGGGAGTTTTCGTTAATGAGGCTAGTTGGGGAGAAGCTCTGAGACCATGCGCTTAGACTAAGTCTTTATTTGTATTTATAGTATTTATATAGTATAACTATAGTATTTATAGTTCAGCTGACCGCAAAATTCTCAAAACCACTTAACTCTGTACAGTAGCAGCGCTGTGAAAAATTCAGAGACCCCCTTTCATTTATTTACGTTCCAGTCGAAACGGCTGTTCAGTTTTTCGTTTTTCAGTGATACAAAAGCAGAAAACATTTAACAGAAACTGACTCAGCATCTTGATCTAATCTCGGCTGTGTGAGCGATGAGTGTGTCACTCTTCATCTTTACTTCAGCTTTCTTTTCCGTTCTTTTCAGGAAACTCGCTTTCAGTTTCTCAAAGAATCTGCAGACACACCTCTAAAGTTCAGTCTCAGAAGCTGGTGGATCATTTTCTGAAGTAATCAAACACTCTGGGGCGGTCAGTCCATCGTCCAGCTTCTTTGTTTGATGTGTCCGTCTTCTTTTCTCAGTGAGGTTCTTCTTGACAGCTTCACATCCTTTCAGACCCACAGCGCTGAGTGGTCTTCTCACAGTGGAAGGATGGACAGAAACACCTGTGGATGGTTTCAGATCTGAAGCAGCCTGATTTTCTCCTCTCCCTCAGAGATGAAGTGCTGTTTATCAGCTGGACTTCCCTCAGCTGAACCTCCTCTGACCTTTAGATGGCCACTTCATACATTTTATTAACCAGTGACTTCACATTCCTCCGTGATGATGAAATGAAGGAAACATTTTCCTGCTGTCCACAAGGCATACGTTACTGTCCAAAACCACTTTGTGTAATTTTATATATAAGAAGTATTACATTGTGGGTTTAAGTATTACAGTTCACCAGAAGGTATCATTTAATGATTTATTCCTGATGCTTATTGATCTTTTACGTTAATTTTTTGTCAAGCTGTCTGCTTTAGATTTGATCCTGTAACAGCAGCACTCACTGTTAGCTGAGCTGGTTAATCATCATCAACCTGAGTGAAGATCTTCAGGTAAAACTCATTTTAAATAGTCATGAAGATTCCTGCCCAAACATAAAACTTAAAAATTAATAAAAACAAACATAATGTAAAAAAATAAAAGCAAGGCAGTAAAGATACTTTTATTGACAGAAACTGCTTTTGATAACACAAAACTGAACTCACGATCAATAAAAATAAACAATGCACTAAAATGGTTTTGATGCTTTATTGTAGACCTTTGTAATCTTTTGGAATCCATCCATCCGTTTTCTAAGCCGCTTCTCCGTCAGGGTCGTGGGGGGGTGCTGGAGCCTATACCAGCAGTCTTCGGGCGAAAGGCAGGATACACCCTGGACAGGTCGCCAGTCCATTGAAGGGCAGACAGACAGACACAGACAGTCACTCACACCCAGGGGCAATTTAGCACGTCCAACTGGCCTGACTGCATGTCTTTGGACTGTGGGAGGAAACCGGAGAACCTGGAGGAACCCCACGCAGACACGGGGAGAACATGCAGACTCCACACAGAGAGGACCCCGGTCACCCGGCCGGGGAATCGAACCCAGGCCCTCCTTGCTGTGAGACGACAGCGCTACCCACCACGCCACCGTGCCGCCCATCTTTTGGAATTTTTCAGCCAATTTTTTTTCTCTTTCGGACAAAAAACTGGCTAAGAGTTTTCTATAAAGATAAGCAGCTTTTGGAGAATAAATATGGGTGTCAGTATCGGCCAGGGCTCAGCGCGTCACTGTGTGGGGGAAGTAAAAGTCTTCAGGCTGAGTGTTTACAGCGTTGCTGGCGTTGACCGTTCTGAGTGTGTCTTTCACTGGAACTAATTTGTACACACTCACTAATTGATTTGTCACACACACCTTCACCTGCGAGCTGCTCACGCAAACCTGTCAGAAAAGGTGTGTGTCTGTGTGTGTGTGTGTGTGTGAGACTCGGCCTGATCAGCCTGAAGCAGCTGAGAATGCACCCCACCCCCCGCACCCGCCCGTGAGAACTGCTGGTTTTGCCATATAGCAGCTGCCCACAGCCAGGGAGGAACCTGTACGTTCCACAGCATTTCCTCCATCTTGGTGGGAATGTCTGAAATGTAGATGCTTTTTCCTGACCGGTGTGATGGCTAAGCTCCCACTCTCAGAAATTCCTATTGGCTCATTCCGGTTCACTGTGTCACTTCACATCCATCAGCTTCTTTCAGAACGCTCAGCCGTTTTTCAGACCTGCAGGTGTGTCTGTCAGTCAAAACACACGCCAATACTCCCAGCCTATCAGCTTTCAGTAGGTGTGGCATGCAATCAGGCGATGTGGGTGTGGCCTGTTGGCAGGTGTGTTAGCTTCCACGATGGTGTGAGAATGGGTTGGCCTTCAGCCACCTCACGCTTTATTTAATTCAGCGGTTAAGGTCTGGAACATGGAGCTGTGAGAGCACAGTGAGCTCAGGAGAGGATGTGTGAGGAGATGTTAGATGGTGTGTGGAGATGTTAGATGGTGTGAGGAGGTGTTAGGAAGTGTGAAGAAATGTTAGATGGTGTGAGGTGGTGTTAGGCGGTGTGATGGGATGTGAGATGGTGTGAGGAGGTCTTGGGAAGTGTGAAGGGATGTGAGATGGTGTGAGGAGGTCTTGGGAAGTGTGAAGGGATGTTAGCTGGTGTGAGGACATTTTAGAAGTTTTGAGGAGGTGTTAAAAGGTGTGTGGAGATGTTAGATGGTGTGAGGAGGTGTGAAGAGATGTTAGATGGTGTGAGGAGATCTTAGGAGGTGTGAAGGGATGTTAGCTGGTGTGAGGACATTTTAGAAGTTTTGAGGAGGTGTTAGAAGGTGTGTGGAGATGTTAGATGGTGTGAGGAGGTGTGAAGAGATGTTAGATGGTGTGAGGAGGTCTTAGGAGGTGTGAAGGGATGTTAGATGTGTAAGGACATTTTAGAAGTTTGGAGGAGGTGTTAGAAGGTATGAGAAGCTGTTAGAAGGGTTTAGGAGGCATGAGAAGGTTTGAGGAGGTGTTAGAAGGTGTGAGAAGCTCTTAGGAGCTGTTAGGGGTGTGAGGAGGGATCAAGTGCAAGGTGTGAGTAAGTTTTGGCACATGTGAGAAGCTCTGAAAAGGTGTTAGGAGGCATGAGGACAAGTGAACATCCATCATTATTTATTATTATTGTGTCATCTTTGGATGAGTCCAAATTTTATAATATGTGTGTAACATAGAGGTCTAGAACCTCAATCAGAACTGCTGAAGGATCTGTGAATAAATCTGTGAGATGTTTACTCTCGCTGTGGTTGTATTGGTCCACCTCGTTACTCTTTGGATGAGCGGAGTGATTGCAGTATGTTACACCACTAAAGTTAGTGCCTCAGAGGTTGTGTTCTCGCTGTGTAACCTCCACTAACCTCCACTGACAGTAGAGGAACACCTGCAGTAATGTCCTCACCCACCCTGACACTGTCTCAGTAACCTTCACACACCAACCGGGCACACCTAAACATGCAGTTACACAGGCTTCAGAGTCCAGAGTAGAGTCCAGGTTCAAAGGTGCCATAGAGTAGAAAACTGTATTTTCATTGGTGTAGCTGAATTAGAAGAGTTCAGTACCTGGAACTGACACACTATGAACCTCAAACACTGCCGTGTCCTCCTTCACATTTGTAAAGAGGGCAGTAAAACAGGCTGAATCCAAAATCCTAAACTGTTATGTAACAGTCTAGGCTCATTAATATTTAGGCCAAATTATTTAGTCTTTGATAAGACCAAGTCCAAATGATGTTGAGACAGACAAGACGGAGACCAAATGATGTCAAGACTGAGACGATGTCGAGACTGAATCAAGAACAAGTCCAAATCATGTAGAGACTGAGACGAGAACAAGTCCAAATTATGTTGAGACTGAGAGAAGATGGAGACCAAATGATGTTGAGACTGAGACAAGATGGAGACCAAATGATGTCGAGACTGAGACGATGTTGAGACTGAGACAAGAACAAGTCCAAATGATGTTGAGACTGAGACGATGTCGAGACTGAGACGAGAACAAGTCCAAATGATGTCGAGACTGAGACGATGTTGAGACTGAGACGAGACCAAGTCCAGATGATGTTGAGACTGAGACGAGAACAAGTCCAGATGATGTTGAGACTGAGACGAGACCAAGTCCAGATGATGTTGAGACTGAGAATGTGAATTTACACTCTGGAGACCAGACTACAACACTAGTCTGGAGATTCAAATCTCTCCTCGGTGTGAGTCAAACCGTTGTGAGTGAGATCAGAGCTGGACTCTGCTGGACTGCAGTGAACCTCTGTGCACAAATAAATATCCATAAACAGCAGACCCACAGCCATGCTGGGGGGCCCAAGGTGAAGGTGAGTGGTGTGGATGTTTAGTGACGGGGTGTTAGAGGTAAAGCTTCATTAATGCTGACGCTCTGCAGACCCTGCAGGACACACCTGCACGTCACATACACATGGCCTGCAGGGATGGCAAGGTGACTGCAGGAAAAACAGCGCTCTGCTCTCTAGTGCCCCCTGCACAATGCTCTGTTTCTGTCTCTGTCTGTTTTAGTCACTTCTGTAAATAGACTTCAGCTTAGGAGGTTGTACAGCGAGAACCTCCTAAAAGGACACCAAAAGGTCCTCAATTGTAATCTAAAGCAGCAGCGCGGAATGCGATCAATACAGAGTCACGTATGCCTGAGTGAGATGTCTGTCAGAAACAACTACAAACCTCAGATCACATGCAGCACAGTAACGTCATCTGTTTCGAGTTATTTGTGTTCTCTGTACTGGGGAGGTATCGATGTTATTTCGCAGCCAGCTGATGAAGTTCTTGCTGTAGGGCTGAGTCCTAACTCTAGAACAGACTTGAGTTCTCACTATAGGACAGACTTGAGTTCTCACTATAGGACAGACTCAGTATGAGCTCACTGTGAACTCTGACTGAGACAGGAAGAAACTCCTTGTAATAAACAGAGAGACAGAGTGTAAGTCATTGTTTTCTGTGCTGCACCCCCTCTGGTGATTTAGGGAAATACATGTTAATGTAGAGTTTAACATATTCAGCCTGACGGTTGGAGTGTTTGTGTGTGTGTGTGTGTGTGTGTGTTTTGCTGGGGTGGGGTGGGGGGTTGCCATGGTTATGGCTCCCCCCTCTGCAGTATGAAGGACTGAGTGTTTCTCTTTGTGGCTGGAGTGTGAACTCTTCCCTGGTTATTGTTCACAGTTATAGAGTCTGATAGATTGACCTCAATTAATTATCCCTCTCCCTCTCTCTCCCTCTCTCTCCCTCTCTCTCCCTCTCTCCCCCTCTCCCTCTCTCTCTCTCTCTCTCTCTCTCTCTCTCTCTCTCTCTCTCTCTCTCTCTCTCTCTCTCTCTCTCTCTCTCTCTCTCTCTCTCTCTCCCTCTCTCCCTCTCTCCCTCTCTCTCTAACTAACAGTGTTTACCTCACTGTCACACTCAGCACTCCTCTGTATTTTTTAACTCTTACTATAAACTTTACTTTAGAACATTTTCACTTAGAAAGTTAAACCAGACTTTAAATAGAACCCAGATTTACAGTTAAATATAAAGTGCAGAATAAGGTAAAGGTTGAATAAGTACCAGGGTGAAGGTCAATTACGATCAGTAATAATAGAAGATTTTGTTGTGTTTCAATTAAGATGTATTTTATTCTGTTATAGCAAATAAACCGTAATGTACCAGTGTTTCTGTTATTTCGATCAGTCTGTGTGTGTGAGGTGGTGCCTGTCCTTTTCAGCACTGGACTGTCAGACTGTTTGTGTGGCAGATCCCTCATCCCAGATCCCTGTTCTCTCTCTCTCTCTCTCTCTCTCTCTCTCTCTCTCTCTCTCTCTCTCTCTCTCTCTCTCTCTCTCTCTCTCTCTCTCTCTCTCTCTGTCTCTTTCTCTCTCTCTCTCTGAGAGAGATCCACTGACCTGCCCCCCAGAAACCTGAACTAACAGAGAAAGAAACCATCCACCACTGCTGACCTCTACTCACCGTCCTACAGACACAACAGAAGAAGAGACAGTGTTCTATAGAGGGGGAGAGAGAGAGAATAGGGTGAAAGGAGTGAGAGACAGAGGGTGAAACGAGAGAGAATTTCTGATGTAAATATTGTTCAAGTTTACTGCTTTTTAACCTTGTTTGTATTGGCAAGTTAATAAGCTCCTATTGAGACTGTCTGTCTGTCTGGTGGATCAATGTAGTTGAGATGAAGAAGCTGAGAGCTTAGCTCTGTGTGTCTCTGAGGGTCCATCGTTAGAGCTTATTATGTGTAGTACAGGTGAGAGTGGAGGAAGACGGTGGTAGGATTTTGGAAGGTGCTGAATCAGAACAGGAAACTGGAAATAATCTGCATTAATATTTAAATTAGCACAGCTTGAGCCGATGATGTGTGTGAGTTATAATCCTGCAGCACTTCCCTCAGTGCTGAGAGAACACTGTAGAGAACGTCAGGAACGGGGTTAAATTACTCTAATTCACCCTGAAAGAGGAACGCTGAGGTGCCTGGGCGTGTTTGTTCCGCAGGATTAGAGTCAGGCTAGTTCTTCAGCAAAGTACCAAATTCCTCTAAAACATTGAAGTCCGTTTTGAAAAACATCACAGCTCATGAAACTTTACTGGCCGGCTGTTCTGTGGGATTTCTCTGGTCAGTCTGTTCAGTTCTAAACTTCAGATTCTTACTGAATGACCTCTCAAACCTCAGTGTTGGGAGCCAAAACTACCTTCTGTCTCATCTTGCGTTTGATATTAACAGTGACCTTGGCAGTGATGGTGGTGTTGATGGTGGTGATGTTGGCAGCTGTGGTGGTGATGGTGGAAGTAATAGTGGTAATGTTGGTGATTTGATGTGATATTGGAGGTGATTGTGGTGATGGTGGAGGTGATTTTGGCCATGATGTTAATTTTGGTGGTGTTGATGGTAATGGTGATATTGGCAGTGATGGTGATGGTGGTGATGATGATGGTGGTAATGTAGGAGGTGATTTTGGTTAGCTGTGATGGTGGTGAATGATGTTAGTGATGATGCTGGTGGAGATGTTGCTGGTGATGTCAGTGATGTTAATAGTAGGCATGTTGATGAGGATGTCAGTGATGTTGCTGGTGATATAATTGATGATGCTGGAGGAGGTGTTGTGTTGAAGGTGATGTCCGTGGTGATGCTGGTAGAGATGTTGGTGATGACGTCAGTGATGATGCTGCCGGAGATGTTATCAGTGGTGATGCTGGCGGAGATGTTGATGATGTCAGTGGTGATCCTGGTGGAGATGTTGATGATGAGGATGTCAGTGATGGTGCTGTCAGAGATGTTGATGAGGATGTCACTTATGATGCTGGCAGAGATGTTGATGAGGATGTCACTTATGATGCTGGCAGAGATGTTGATGAGGATGTCATTGATGATGCTGGTGTAGATGTTGATGGTGATGTCAGTGATGATTTGCTGGTGGTAATACCGCTGGTGTAGTTTTTAGTTCCTCTCACCTTCCGTATAAGTCATCACATAGGGGGTTTTCTATTTTTTAAATTGAAATATGTCGCTCTAGAAATGCTGCAACATGGCTGTCACAGTATATATGTTTACAGCAGATGTAGTTGTAGTGGATTGTGATGATATGGCTGTATTTTCAGTTTTGGCCGGAGATTCTGTTTATATACCTGAGCTGGTTTCTCTGTGTTTGAGTTTGCTTCCTAAGTTCTTAGGTTTCTGTTTACTTCAGGGGCTGTATTAAAGAAAATTCTCATGTTTTTGTCTTAACTTAAGATCTGACAGGTCAAGATAAGATTTTTCACAAATCTGTATTACAGAAGCAAAACCTTAATTTTAAAAATCTTATCTTATAGCATATTTTCTTATCTCAAGTTAGGAAATCTTAACTTACTTGATTGAAGTCAACAATCAACTTTCATGCCTGTTACATAGAAACTGACCATACACGCACAGCTGAAACGTAAACACATAATCAAGTTAGTTAGCTAGTCAGACAGCTAACATTAGTTACTGTTACTGGTGTAAAGAAAGTCAAATAAAACTAAAGCGTGATGAAATGAAAGTTACGAATATTGTGACACCACTTATTGCTGTTCATCAGAGCGTCGCCGTCTCCACTTTCAGTTTCATTTCCAACACTTTAGCCGAGCGTGCTAACATTATTGCTTTTAATAAACGGACACACATTCACCTCTGTCTCCTCATTATTCATCACCTTCACTGTAATTTTTTTATCTGACGAGTTTTCATCAACAATAACACACAAAGGTAATAAGAGGGGATGGTGGACATCGTGTCTGCGGCGTCTGGGGCTTTTGATAAATGTAGCGTCATTATACTACTTACAGTGAACTGTGCTGCCTATCACTGTGTAAAACAATAGAAACAAACAAGCAAGCAAATTATTTATATAGTGCTTTTTACAGCAGGTGGTGTCACAAACCAGCTTTACAGAAAAATCTGGGTTCAAGCCCCCATGAGCCCCATGGGCGACAGTGGAACCGAAAAACTCCATAAGAGCAGGAGCAAAAAACCTTGAGAGGAACCAAGACTCAGAAGGGGAACCCATCCTCCTCTGCTCCACACCGGATAGCAAACAGTGTTAGTATAAAGTATTATAGTACAATACGGGGAAGACAGGTGGAGCAATGGTTAATTAGACTATGTTTTTGCAGCTGCAGCAGTAGTAGCAGCATCATCAGGAGGGTCAGTTCATGAGGGTGAGGTTTGCACAGCATTGTACAGCATGAAGCTCAATGGTTGTCAAGCTGGTCCAGAAGGCTGGCGAGCAGTGGGCCGATCAAGGCAGAAGAAGCGACAGCATCAGAGGCACAGGGTGGGCAGCTGTTCACCTCGGCAACACGCAGAGTTAGTTCTGTAATGAGTGACCGGTCACAGATTACAGTATTAACAGAGGGCAGGTCTAATTATTACAGCCCAACTAAAAGAGAGAAATCAGAAAGGTGACAGAGACATGAGGCCTCCCTGAGATGTCGGCGCCCCTCCGCTCCACCGTCAGAAACTTGAGTGAAGCGGGACGACGGCACCAACACTCCCAGTTTACCATAATACTCCATGATCATGAAACCCCAGATCTGCACTTTTTATCTAACGGGGAAAACTAATCACCAAAGGCTCCACTGAACAAGTGAGTTTTTAGCCTGCTGTTTTCCAGTCTATCTAGTAATGTGGAGTGGTCTGACGTGTCCGATGCCACACTAAGATCGAGGAGGACTAGCAATGACACATTTCCTTGGTCAAAGAATAATAAAACATTGTATATAATTTTTAATGTCTCTGTCCTATGATGTGGCCTAAAACCAGACTGAGATTTTTCATGTATGTGATTTCTATACAAATAGGAACTCTGTATATAAAAATTGTTTTGCCACAACCTTTCCAAGAACTTTGATATAAAGGGGTGATTTGAGGTATATATAGGTATATCATTTGATAGTTTGCAGGGATAAAGGTTAGCTTTCTTAATCAGAGGTCTAATTACTGCTAGTGTAGGAGTTCTTGGGATGTGTCCGAGGCTTGGAGAGGAGTTTATTATTGACAGAAAAGGTGTCAGCCTGTAAGAATTGTATTGCATTTACAGCATTTGGCAGACACTCTTATCCAGAGCGACTTACAGTTTGATCATTTCACACAGGGAGGCCAAGGTGGTGTTGGGAGTCTTGCCCAAGGCCGCTTATTGGTATAGTGTAGGGTGTTTGCCCAGGTGAGGATTGAACCCCAGTCTACAGTGTAGAAGGCAGAGGTGTTACCCACTACACTACATACATACAATTGTATCTAACACAGTAGAAGATTTTGTGGAGGAAACAATTTTAACTAGTCCATTTTGTTGAAGTAAGGTAACGGACATTAATAACAGAAGTTAAGACGCTCTGGGGTTTATCTTTAAGTTAAAGAAAAACATTTAGGATATTTTGGCAATTTAGGATGTTTCTGTAAAACCATTTTTTTATCTGGAAATAAGATTATAGACTTTTTGTTTTTGTGCTTCTGTCCTTCAGTTCTTAATTGAAGTTGCCATGACAACAAAGCAGATCTCAGACTCAATAATTGTCTGTAATACAGCCCCTGGTCTAATCCTCTGTAAGTCCATGGAGTTATTATTCAGTGATAGGAGTGAGGATGGGCAGCCTGGCTGTTTATGGGGTCAGTAGTTTGAACCACTGTGACCTTTGACCCGTCCTCTCAGGTTCTGCAGTGGTCCAGGGTGTATCTTTGTGCTGCTCCGTGTTTCTGCTGATAAACTAATGGAATCGCGTTGATCCCTGAAAGCATCCTAGAGAACCTTCAGGGCTTCAGAGCCAAGAGGCAGAAAAAGCTGTGAAGCAGCAGGAACCTGCATATCTTCTGCAGATGTTTATCAGCCTTCAAACAATGGACCCTCTAAAGCTTTTCTTAAGCTTCCCTGAAGTGCCTCAAAAGTTCCTCTAAAAGAATTAAATGGTCACACACGTTCTTACAGGTTAAGGTCACAATGACAGTCCTGACACCAGAGGAACTTTAGAAGAGCTTTAAACTGTTTAGCTGATAATCTCATGTTGCTTCCTGAAGTCATTATAGATGTTCTATGGATTTATAAGGTGGATTTATAGAAGACTTGAAAACGTGATAATCATCAGTTATTAATGCAGACTCAAAAACAGTTAATTATGCTTTTAATCTACTCTCTTTAAATACACATGAATGTAGTCACATTTCGGTGGTCTTTTATTGTTCCTTTGATGAAACAGATCAAAAATACACGTTTCCGCGGCGATGCATGTTCAGAAACCGTCTCAGTGAATCAACAGTAAAGGCAGCATGAAGTGATGGGAACAAGGCAGTTAAACATGCTGATCTGTTTCATAAAGACTCTCCAGACTGAGAGTCAACCTTTGTTATAATGGACACTTGATGAGGGTCAACGAGGGGCTAGTGAGTGAGAGAGTGAGTGAGTAAGGTTTGCTCTTTTTACACTCCTCTGTAATAATTCAATAGTACTTTTTCATTTTCTTAATTTTTACTCATTTTATGCCTCTCTCTCTGTCTCTCTCTCTCTCTCTCTCTCTCTCTCTCTCTCTCTCTCTCTCTCTCTCTCTCTCTCTCTCTCTCTCTCTCTCTCTCTCTCTCTCCCCCTCCCCTTTCTCTCCCCCTCTCTTTCTCTCTTCCCCTTACTACCTCCTCTTTGCTACTCTCTCTACTCCCCCTACTCTCTTTACCCCCGCCCCCCTCTCTCTCTCTCTGTACAGAAGCTGCATTTGCCTCCTGATTTGTCGGAGACGGTCAGTCGGGTCAGTAAAAGTAAAGCGGAGGGTTCTTCAGGCTGTGGTTCTGCCCCCAGTGGCCATGTGCAGCTCGACTTCTAGAACGCTCTCCCCATCGTCCGACCGTGTGCTGCAGTTCTGCGTGAATGCTGTGATGATGATCAGCTCCGCCTCGCCCTGTCTATTTATTATTTATCCCGCAGGTTATTAAATATCTCCGATTGTTGGACCTGAAAACTGTCGTAATCTTTATTTCTCCACTTTTTTCCTCTGACTGACTTCTTTTGTACTCTGTGTGAATGCCTAAATAAACCTGATTAGCTTTTCGTATTGAAGTAATCAGTGTGTGTTTGTTATTTGAAGCACAAACTTGTTAATAATTAATTAAAGCAGTGTAGAATTTAGAAAAAAAATCACTACTTTTTTCACAGTCTCTCCAGTTCAGTGTGTGAGATGTAAGCAGAGTGATTCTGAGGGGTTTGGTGTGAAATGGTTCAGATGTCTTAAAAAAAAAATTAACGAGGTTTTAACAAATTTAGCCACACGTTGGATATATTAGCCTTGTAGCTCCAGTATTCCTTCAAATGGGAATGCCATGAAAAATTCCCCCATAATTCATTGTGTGAGATGTAAACAGACTTCGTTGCAGTGGTGGTGGTAGGAACCAGGGGTTGCCATGACTACAACACAAATATAGACGTTTTATTTACCATCCAAAACCACCGGTGAAACTATAATGTATTCATGTAGGAACTTTCTGTGAGGAGCTTTTAGAGGTGGACGTCTGGTTCCTATCACCACCACTGTGAACGGTTCTGACTCGGTAAGTTTCTCTAGACCAGAGCGTTTCACACCAAACCGCTCTGTTTACCAAATAAATGAACAAGTAATTTAAAAAACACAGAAAATCACAGAAGATCCTGTACAAAATGTTTTTATATAATTTCCACAAAATACATTTAGAAAGCTTTAAATAAAATTAAATTGAAATATTTCCATTTTCATTAAGAGTTTCTCCAACACATTAAAACTCAGAAGTAAACACAGTTATTATAAACACACAGATGCTCTTCAATCATAAATAAAAGACTCGATTAAACTGCAGTCGGAGACTCAAAGCTAACGAACTACAGCGTAAAATGAGTTTTTTTAGCTTTTTTTGTTTTGTTTTTTACAAAAACAAACATACAAAAGAAATAAAAGTGTAATAGATGAAAAGGCTTTGGTCTGTTTTCACAATCAGCTGTGGTTCAGTTCTGATATGTACTCGTAAACAACTGGCAAACACGTTTTAAAACTCGCAAACATTTTTACTAATTATTTACTCAGGAATTAAATAAACAGATTCGAGTGACAGACACTATAATATAAAATCTATCGCTACTACAATGCGTTCCTGACCTAAAGAAAGGAAAATGTATGGTGGAATTCGGCAGAAAACATTGAGAGATGATGTTTCAGGGCGAAAGAAACGAGATTATGAGATTTTGAGAATCATTCCAGGGGAAGACAGAGTACGTCAACATTTAAACAACAGGATTTTACTTTTATATAATATTACCAAATAAAAGTCTTCTGGCGAAAGTCTGAACCTGTTTATCTGGAGCAGTTCAGTCTGCAGATCATCTGCTCTTTATTTGGTTATGAAATGAATCTACTCCGTCCAGGCTGACTGCAGCTCGGTCCTTCTACCAGCTCTCCTCAGCTTCATCCAGAGAAGTGTGGTCAGTGAGGTGGGTCAGTGTGGACCGAACAGAACGGTGGTGGTGTTCCATGATCAGTAAATCCAGAACTGAAAGTGTCCAGTTCTTGAAAGAAAGGCCAGTGCGGTCTCCGTTTGTCCGTCACTGTTTGTCTTCTTCCATAAAGTAATTATATAGAAATGAAACAAATACATCAAAGCTGAAAAAGGTTTCTTGTTTTTGTTCCAGGATGTTTTTAAATTGCGGCACTTTAGACGACAATGTGGCTTTTTCCTTTTTTCCTTAGTGCCTTTGGGGAAGGGGGCAAGTCTGGGCCGGGGTGCTGTTTTGGGAGGGGTGAGGGGTTTTTTGGGGTGGGGTATTGTTTTGGAGGTCAGAGGGTGAAGTAGAGTTTCTCTTTACTGCAGCCGGGACCAAAACTGAGAAATATCTGGTTCTCCTCCGGGGACCTGGACCGGGACAGACACTCCAGGGGAGATAAGTCCTAAATGCAAACAGAACGTCCATCAGTCAGACAGTCTCATCCAGTCTCAAACACCCTGTTCTGCACCGAGAAACCAGCTGAGGATCTTTTACAGTTCTCTACACTCTCAAGCATAAAGGTGCCAGAAAGAGTTCTTTGTGTCTTATAAGAACCGCTTTTGGTTCCATGAAGAACATTTCAATCTGTATTTTTTTTATAGAACCATTTTTGTAAATTGAAAATGGTGCAGAGTTGTTTCGTGGAGGGTCTAAAGGCAGAACAAAGACATGTGAGTCTTATATGGTGTCTATCTGTCGGAACCCATCAGTGTGATCTAGTTAAACAGTCAGACTTGTTACATACTGAGACTTATTAATCAGTTACTACAGGAACTTCAGTGTAAACTCACTGAGCTACTCCTAGGTTATAGAAGTGTGTAATAAAACTTTTAGGCCACCACTGGATAGCCATTTAAGCCATTTAAGCCATTTAAGCCATTTAAGGGGTTAAGCAATCTTGGAAATCACCATTGTGATACCCAAACATTGGCCCAACACTCGTGTGATCAGATATTGAATAGTTACAAGCTGTAACAGGTAAATGATTGTAAAATGTTGTTATATCTGTATATTATATAAAACACAGTCATTAATTAATATTTTGTTAAATATAAATGTGCTGTTTACATAGAAATGATCAAATTTATAGCTATCATTCCTGCTGCAGCTCTGCTAAGCTTACTTGCTTTTATGTATAAAGTCAAAATATATATGTAATAGATAAAACGGTATTTCAGTACTTAAAGAAAGGAAGCGAATAGAGTAAAAGGAGAGAAATTGCCGAGCGCATCTGCAAGTTCAGAAATAAACACAGAATAAATACAAAGTTCATAAAGACTGCATTTGAAAAGCCTTTCTGTGACATCACCAAGCCTGTACAGACTCCTACCTGTAGAGGTGGTACCAGAAGTTGCCATTGATTGGCTGTTCATGTGTGCCTGCATATGAGGGGGTGTGTACGTGTCGTAGCTCCGCCCATTCACTGATGGACTGGTGGGCAGCATGCAGGAGTAGGAGGATGTCTGGCTGGGCTATAGAGAAAGAATATATAAAAATATATGATTTTATATATTTATGGAGATGAGACGCTAAAGTGTGCGACCAGTCGTTCTCTCGGCACTGACAGGACGTTGCTTTCAGTGTGGAGCACAAATTAAGCTGAGCTTGGTGATGGAATCATTACGTTTTCAATATGTTTCGCGTCTATTACTGAGAACCGCGGGAGACGCACAGCACATCACACACAGTATATAGTAAGAGGCTGTAATTACTTGCATAGGGAGGTTATTAGCCATAGTGAAGGAGGGCATGGGCGGCAGGCCGCTGTAGGAGTTCGTCAGAGCCGTGTCGGACCTGGCCAGCATAGAGCCTGACGTAAAGGACACTGCAAGAGACAAAACAAACCTGCATTGCACCAAACACCAAAATCTGCCAAGAAAACACTCTCTTCACAAACTCAGCTCTGTCAGGGTTTAGCCGAGCATAGCTGCTTCAGATTTGGAGTTAAAGCGCAGAAAAGACCATAACGTCAGAGAACAGGTTACAGATATGTTGTTTTTTTTCTCTGATCAGAGTTTTTTCACCTGGACTGAAACAGAATAAGTTCCTGTGTGTGGAATTCAGCAGGTTAGTGATCAGAGTGAAGACCACTAAACGTCCCACTGACACTCCTGCAGTGATGCAGTGAGCTTCGCAGTCTGAGCCGTATTTTTATAGTGTTTAGGGTAACCAGGTGTTTTGGTGTATAGAATGTTTGTGGGTTTACTGGGTGTTACCAGGTGTGTTTGGGTTTACCAACTGTTACTGGGTGTTAAGGGGCATTATCTGGGCTAACTGGGTGTTACTGGATGGTACTGATTGTGTTTGGGCTTCCTGGGTGTTACCAGGAGTGTTTGGGCTCTCTGAATGTTAGTGAGTGTTACTGGGAGTAACGGTGAGTAAGGGAGTGTTACTGGGCATGTATCGGATACAGAGTGTTACCAGGTGTTCCTGGGTGTTACTGAGTGTTACTGGCTGAGTTTGAGACGCTGAGTGTTACCATATGTTACTGTGTTACTGAATGGGCTTACCGGGTGTGCTGGACTGAGGGATTTGCTGATAAACGCTGGTGTTGAAGCTGCTGCTGATTGGAATGTGGTTGGAGTTGCTGCTGGTTTGTCGGCGCTGATTCCTCAGCTTTTCTTCTCTTCTCCATTTAGCTCGTCTGTTTGAGAACCAAACCTAAACACCACGCAGGAACAGTCAGGCCTTAATTCCTGTGAACAGGTGTGTTTCTTTCTTTTTTCCTTCTTTTTTTTTTTACCTGTATCCTTGCCTCTGGGAGGTCAATTTTGGCTGCAAGTCTTTCCCTTGCGAAAACGTCAGGATAGTGAGTTCTTTCAAATTCTAGAATTGATGTAAAAACAGGAGGCGTTATTCAGTGGATTTCAGTTTCATTCTGAAGGTGAAGTAAATGGAGTTTTATTTCTGACCTTTCTCCAGCGCCTCTATCTGTTCCTGAGTGAAGGATGTGCGGTTTCTTTGTAATTTTCTTTTCAGCTGCAGCCGCATCTGCGTCTCATCTGAGTCTTCTCCGTTGGAGCTGATGGAGTTTGTGTTTTCGCCACCGTTGTCCTGCTGCTGGCAACCATCTGCAAGAAAATGTATTGAAGACATTATTATCAGTGTTTCATAATCCCGCTCCTGACGACCCACTGGCCTCGGCACTTCCAACTACTCGCCCAGCCGACCAGATCCAGCTTGTCAGCAGATTACAGAGATCTTCATGAGCTGGATATGGTGTGTTTGGCCTTCAGCTTCACTTTTGCAACATTTCCCTGAAATCCATCACATGGAAATGCAAAAATATCACTTTTTAAAAATAGGAAAAAAACACACCAAGCGCTTGGTTCTCTGAAGGTTAAAGATCTAGATTGTCTCCCTACACGTAGAAGGAGTCTTCAGTGCTGAGGACTTTATGGGTGTCCAGGGGCCTATTGAGGTGACCACCAGCACTTGAATAGACGGAGTTGCTTTTCATACGACACAAAGCACCAGAAAAAGGGGAACCATTAAACCCCGCGGTCAGAGAAACGCTGCCAGGACCTGCTGCAAAGCCGGAATTCTCCTGATGACACAATTGGAAAGAAACAACAAAAGGATTCTCTGGAGACGTGCAGAGCTCAGCATTGTGTAACACAGGAATCTGGTCAACAGGCCTTTCAGCTTACTGTGTTAACCTCTACTCACCACTGTCATTAATCAAAGTACTCTCGGCTGGAACCATTAAGCTCCTGTTAGGATTTATATCTCTCACCAGAGACACTCCGCTCTCCAGCAGGATCTGACTCTCAGCTTCAAGAAGATTCCATCTTTGCATTAGGCCCTAAAAGGCTCATTAAAGTTTTAAAATGTATGATTTGTTAAGGATTGTTTGGACATTTGGTAGCTGATTAGATGGGGATTTTAACAATTTCTCACAGCCTGCCGAGTTTCATTTTCAGCAAACTGCTGTACTGCTTGAAAATAATAATAGAAATTATTATTATTATTATTATTATTATTATTATAAGGTTGTTTAAGTGTGTTCAGGGGTTTGTCAGCCTTGACTGTGAAAACCTTGGTAAGTGGAAATAATGAGCTGTCAGTCCTTCAGAGCTCGAGAGGCAAGAAGTCAGTGGTGTTTTTCTAACTTTTGTACTCGTTTGTTGGTCCAGTGTGTATAAAAGGAATGAATAAAATGGACTAATAAACAAAACTAATTAATAAAACTGACTCATAAAGTGGATTCATAAAGCAGATGGACAGAGTGGACAGTCGTGCTCATGTTGGCCCATGAATTAACTTCAGATTAATGAGCAGTTATTAGTGGGCTCAGTCATCATTAATCATAGCAGTGAATTGTCCCGTCACTCACTCCTACACAAAGCTTTGCTAATAAAAAGTTACTGTAGTATTTGATTATATTATTTACATGATTTTGACATTACCTGTATATTTCTACTGTAGCGCTTGCTTCAGTGGTCAATTAAAGGGAATGTGATTACAGATGAAGTGTTCCAGATCTTTTCCCCTTTTTTACACATTTGTGTATTTATTATTATTAGTAGTGATAATGTAGTTATTAAGAACAGTAACTACATCAGCTAATTGTCCTTTATTACACCTGCTTCGTTCAGTGATGGGCTGATGGTAATGAGGTGTAATTATTTGTAATAATGAACTAAATTAGATTAGGTTTTATTCTTAGTCATGAATAGACTCACCTTGGTTTGGTTGCCCAGGCGCTGCTGGGTACCACCCAGGCCGTGCCCCCCACGCGCCAGGCTGACCGTTCAGCATCCTCAGCTTATCGTACACACCATCTGCCCCCATCTGCTGCTTTTCACTGGCCAGGTTACGCAGGACACGGTTTATAGAGGAAACCTGAGGAGAATGGATAAGAGACAGAGAGAGTCAGGAGAAAGTGTGAACACACTGCCGAACAAAACAGATCTAAACCAGCTTTGGATCAGTACTAAATCAGTTCTAGTGCAGTTCTGAACCTGTACTAATTCAGCTCTTGAACTGTACTAAACCAGTTCTGAACCTGTACTAACTCAGCTCTGAACCTGTTCTAAACCAGTTCTGAACCTGTACTAACTCAGCTCTGAACCTGTTCTAAACCAGTTCTGAACCTGTACTAATTCAGCTCTGAACCTGTTCTAAACCAGTTCTGAACCTGTACTAATTCAGCTCTGAACCTGTTCTAAACCAGTTCTGAACCTGTACTAACTCAGCTCTTGAACTGTACTAAACCAGTTCTGAACCTGTACTAACTCAGCTCTGAACCTGTTCTAAACCAGTTCTGAACCTGTACTAACTCAGCTCTTGAACTGTACTAAACCAGTTCTGAACCTGTACTAATTCAGCTCTGAACCTGTTCTAAACCAGTTCTGAACCTGTACTAACTCAGCTCTGAACCTGTTCTAAACCAGTTCTGAACCTGTACTAACTCAGCTCTTGAACTGTACTAAACCAGTTCAAATCCAGGTCTGAACATGTACTAATCTAAATCTAGAATCTAGAAACTGAAGCTGAGGTGAACAGTGAGTTTAGTTAAAGCTTTGCTCTCATAGTTCACTTTAATTCAGTTTAATTCAGTTTATTTCAGTTCTGCTCAGTTCACTTTAATTCAGTTTAATTCAGTTCTGTTTCGTTCACTTTAATTCCATTCTGTTCAGTTCGCTTTAATTCAGTTTAATTCAGTTCTGTTCCGTTCAGTTTAATTCAGTTCTGTTCCGTTCAGTTTAATTCACTCCTGTTCAGTTCACTTTAATTCAGTTTATTTCAGTTCTGTTCCATTCACTTTAATTCAGTTTAATTCAATTCTGTTCCGGTCAGTTTAATTCCGTTCTGTTCAGTTCGCTTTAATTCAGTTTAATTCACTTCCATTCAGTTTAATTCAATTCTGTTCCATTCAGTTTAATTCAGTTCTGTTCAGTTCACTTTAATTCAGTTTAATTCAGTTCTGTTCCATTCAGTTTAATTCACTCCTCTTCAGTTCACTTTAATTCAGTTTAATTCAGTTCTGTTCCATTCAGTTTAATTCAGTTCTGTTCCGTTCACTTTAATTCAGTTTAATTCAGTTCTGTTTTGTTCAGTTTAATTCCGTTCTGTTCAGTTCACTTTAATTCAGTTTAATTCAGTTCTGTTTTGTTCAGTTTAATTCCGTTCTGTTCAGTTCACTTTAATTCAGTTTAATTCAGTTCTGTTCCATTCAGTTTAATTCAGTTCTGTTCCGTTCACTTTAATTCAGTTTAATTCAGTTCTGTTCCATTCAGTTTAATTAATTTCTGTTCAGTTCACTTTAATTCAGTTTAATTCAGTTCTGTTCCATTCAGTTTAATTCAGTTCTGTTCCGTTCACTTTAATTCAGTTTAATTCAGTTCTGTTCCATTCAGTTTAATTCAGTTCTGTTCGGTTCACTCCAGTTCCATTTGGTTTGGTTCAGTTAATTTCAGCTAATTTCAGTTTACTTTAGTTCACTTGAGTTCAATCAGCCTTTATTTAAACTGGTGACCCTTGTGTGCAGTGTAGCCGAGCAACAGAACAGACAACAATGGACTGAAAAGAGCTCTAAACCTGAAATAAAAAAGATCAAACAGAAGAGCAACCAGTAAAAAAGACAAACTAAAATGTAAACTAGTAATTTCGGTCTCACTTTATATTAAAGTGAGACATTAAATATTAATCTATATTAAGTGTCTCTAATAACTTTGTAGATACACATCAATAGCCTATTTAACAACTACTGATGATGTAATCAGTGTTACAGATAGATTACAGCAGTGCAGCCTGTGTAATTACACATGTATATTTTGCCTCTTGTAATTACACAAGCAAATCTTTTTGATACACGAGATCAGAAGTTTTACATTTGTTTTACATTATTACTGTGGAATAACTGTGTTGTAACAAGGTAACTAAGCACATCACATTAATTGCCATTCCATAATTACCAATCTGTAATTGCACTGTACCTATATAACAACTGAAGGTGCTACACATGTGTAATTACATAAGATGTACCACCGCAGTCCGTCTGTAACAGTAGTTCCACTGTTGTTGCATAACTTGTTCAGATAGAACTACAGTTATTAGGGTCACTTAATAATAATAATAATAATAATAATAATAATCTTTATTTGTATAGCACCTTTCATACATACATGCAACTCAAAGTGCTTTACAGAATAAATAAAAAGAAAACAAAGATAAGCAAAACACATTAAAAGAAATAAAGATAGAAGGAAACAAAATAAAATAATGAAATAAACTGAAAAAGATAAAATGAAAGAGATAGAACAGACAAAAGTTTCTTAACTAAAAGCAGATCTAAACAGAAAGGTTTTAAGATTACTCTTAAAGCTGTACAGGGATGTAATGCCTCTTAGCTCCTCAGGAAGAGAGTTCCAAAGCTTTGGGCCGTAGTGGCTAAAAGCACCCTCGCCAATCTTTAACCGGGTTTTAGGAATCACCAGTAGATTACTGTTTGAAGACCTGAGAGACCTGACAGGAACATATCTCACCATCATTTCACTGAGGTAAAGAGGAGCAAGACCATGAAGACATTTAAAAACCATCACCAGAACCTTAAAATCTATTCTAAAACTGACAGGTAACCAGTGCAGTGAGTGGAGTGCAGGTGTAATATGATCTCTCTTTCTTCTGCAGGTCAAGACCCTTGCAGCAGCATTCTGAACTCGCTGTAGGTGAGAGATAGAGCTCTTTGGGAGAGCAGATAAAACAGCGTTGCAATAATCTAACCTTGATGTGATAAATGCATGGACAAGTTTTTCACTATCAGCAGGAGAGAGCATATCTCGGACCTTAGCGATGTTTCTAAGGTGAAAATAAGCTGTCTTGCATGTAGTCATGATGTGTGATTTAAAGCTGAGCTCATTATCAAAAGTGACACCCAAGTTCTTAACACATTGTTTGGCCTTCAGATTCATTTGATTTAAATAAGTCTGAACATCATTCTTTTGTGAATCACTGCCAATAACAAGAACCTCTGTCTTCTCTTTATTTAATTGCAGAAAATTGTCTGACATCCATGTCTGTATATCACCTATGCACTCAAACAGTGTGCTAATTGATTTTAGGGCTTTAGGTTCTAAAGAAATGTAAAGTTGAGTGTCATCTGCATATTGATGATAACTAATACCATGTTTGTTAATGATATGTGGTAATGGAAGCATATATAGGTTGAACAGTAAAGGCCCAAGAATTGATCCTTGGGGGACGCCACAAGTTATTTTTTGACGTGTGGAGGAAGAGGTACCTAATGCAACATAGTAATCGCGCCCAGTTAGATACGATCTAAACCAGTCTAAGACTAAGCCACTAAGGCCTACCCAGCTCTGTAGTCGATCAATAAGTATTTCATGATCAACAGTGTCAAAAGCAGCGCTTAAATCTAGGAGAAAAAGGACTGAGAGTTTGCCTGCATCTTTATTCAATCTCAGGTCATTTACTACCCTAACTAGTGCTGTTTCAGTGCTATGGAGAGCTCTGAAACCGGACTGAAAAGTGTCATTTATTTGGTTTACTTTAACATAATCATTCAACTGGGTTGACACAACTTTTTCAATGATTTTGCTAAGAAAAGGAAGGTTAGATATAGGTCGATAATTATTGAGAAATGTGGGATCAAGATTTCTGTTCTTTAGTAGTGGTTTAACCACTGCAGTTTTAAGAATATTAGGGAATTCTCCCAGTTGCAAAGACTGATTAACAATCATTAGAACTTCATTAGATAATGAGCTCAGAACCTGCTTGAAAAAGCATGTTGGTAGAGGGTCCAGTTCACATGTAGAGGATTTAAGTGATGAAATCACGTCAAATAGTGTTACCATGTCAACTTCCTTGAAGTAAGACATATTACAGTTAGGATGACTAACTGATATCAGGGCTGGTAGTCTATTAGTGCTTGTTGCTATATTCTGCCTTAAATTAGTAATCTTGTCCCTAAAAAATATTGCAAACTCATCACATTTTTCAACTGAAACGGATTCAGGGAAGACATGGGAGGTGGGGTTTACTAGCCGATCTATACTTCTGAACAGGGCAGCTGAGTTATTACTGGTTGAGTCGATTAAGGTAGAGTAATAGTTTTTCCGTGCTGATTTCACTTCACTGTTGTAAGTCTGTAATGTTGTTTTATAGATATCAAAATGTACTACCAATTTTGACCTTCGCCAACGTCTCTCAGCCTGCCTGCAGTCTTGCCTGAGTTTTATAATAGATGTAGTGTTTCTCCAGGGCATCTTAATTCTTCCTTAATATAAAGTGGGACCGTAATTTCAGTTTAATTCAGTTCAGTTTCTAGTTTGGTTCAGTTCCAATTCATTTGGGTTCCTTTTGGTTTGGTTCAGTTACTTTTAATTCAGTTCAGTTAATTCTGGTTCAGTTTGGTTCTATTCAGTTCTATTTTGTGGGTGTAAATGCGTGTGAGTGAGTGAGTGTGTGGCGTAGTCCAGTTACTTCCTCTGATAACTACTGAGTTTACACAGTTACACTGAATTATTTATTGATAGTAAATTATTCATAATAGATACTGAATAATTGTATCTATTATTATTATTATTATTATTATTAATTTGAAGATGAATAGTGCAGTTTATGCTGGTGATGCTGTAACCAGCTGTAAGTTATGAATGTTATGAGAAATTAAGCTGGTGTTGTGTTATGAAAGCTGGAATAGACACTCACACTAGGGATGTTGTCGTTGGTGCAGATTCCTTCACTCAGCAGTCTGTCGCGGATCTCCCAGGCGAAGATGGACGGACACTCACGCTTATACTGAGCAATTTTACTGACCACTTCAGGCGTCGCTACTCTCGGCTTACTGCCCCCGATGGCCCGCGGCCGGATAGAGCCGGTTTCATAATACCTGCCCAAGATCTTACTGACACAGCCGTTCGACACCTGCACACACACACACACACACACACACACACACACACACAGACACACACACACACACAGGTTAATTTATCAAGCCTTTAATAAACTCTTTACTTTCTGTGGAACTGTTTTCAGAACAGCTGCAGAATTCAGATCAGACTGATGTGGCTGATTCTGTGGCTGATTCTTTGGTCTGATGAGCTGTTTCTGGTAAAGTTACCGTCATTATCAGGCCTTATTTTATCTGCTGGAGTATCAGTGAGTGTTTATTTATTGAGCAGTATATTTATGTATATATATATATAGTTTAAACAGCCTGAAGTTTTATAATCATTACTCGGCAAGTTCTTTAAAGCTGCACTCTGTAAGATGTTTTAGTTCAAACTGAAAGAAGTTTCATTACTGAGGAAGAAATAATCATTTAAAAGTCAGAGGTGTCAAGTTTTTCACACCATGTCACACGACTTTATGTATTAATGTCACACACAGATCTAAAAAGAAGGTCCAGCTTGATGTTTGGGCCTCAAATGATCTCAAAATCAACATTATACTGAATGGAGATTATACTAGATTATACTTCATTATACTATGATGTGATGATGATAGTAGATAAGCCACTCGCATAATTTTACTTGCAGTAACGTCTCCAAACCCCAAATTGACATAGTACAGCTTTAGTTGCAGTGGTGGACAAAGTGCACAAATCCAGAACTTCAGTGAAGGCGGTGAAAGTGTTGGTAAAGTATTACTCCAGTGAAGTGTGTGTGAATGTCTCGTACTATTTTGTAGTATGTTGTATCAAAAGTAAAACCCAGGCTTTATCATTTAAAGTGATACCGCAGGGCATTACGGCATTTTCTTTGATTCTGAAAGTTTGTGAGAAACTTAGTTAAGCTACGACTGGACATTCAGTATTTAGAGGCAGGGTTCAGTGAAAGGTGAGCTATGACTGGTTTTAGTTTATTTGTAAAAGGGGATCATATTTTTTCAAATGAAATCAAGTTTTCACTCCACAATATCTGCAGAAAGTAATTTTAAAGGAATTTAAATTGGGATATTTTACTGTGGAATTACATTTGAATTTCTGAACCTAAAAGTCTAAAGAATTCTAATATTTTAATAAAGAACAGATGTGTGAAAAAATGACTGAATTGCACAAATACACATGCTTTCTTACTGTCCACCACTAATTAGCCATATTAATTATTAGCCAGTAATAATAATAATGATGATAATAATAATAATATTAACAACAACAATAAATCTGTACCTGCAGAATGCGTGAGATGTCGCAGGGTCGGGCTCCACTGTGCGCGAGCTCTACGATCTTCTGCCTCGTAGTGTCCGGCAGCGGCCGGCCATTTACAAACACTCCGCCAAGCTGGTTCACCCCACTGTGACCTACATACACACACAATCAGTCTCCGAAGCTGCTTCAGGATTCAAACAGCTAACGCTGACACACAGGACATTTTCAGTGAGATGGTCAGTATGTTTGTTTTGCTTCTGGTCAGTCTATCCTGAAACCTCATCTGACTGACCTTCACTTAAATCAATGAAGTGTCAACTCAGCTTTAAAAACATTTGAGGTGAAGAATTCTGTTCAAATTCCAGTCAGAATTCCTTTCACATTCTAGCCAAAATTCTCTTCATATCCCAAATGGAATTCTCTTCACATTTCAGCCAGTTGGTGTTCCATTCATATTCCAGCAGGAATTGCATTTATATTCCAGACATAAAATTAATTTCAATTCCAGCCAGAATTTCCTTCATATTCCATATTATTAATTACACAAATGCAAAAACAAAACTGGCACAAAACTGTAATAAAAGCTTTGAGCAGAAACTCAGACCCTAAAACAGAAACACACTTACACACCTCAAATCAGCCTTCAGGAAAAATACAAACTCCAGATTACCGGATTACAGCATCCAGCCGGAGTCCAGAGAGGCGCTCTGACCTGGCATTCCGAACCACCCGCAGTGTGTGTGTTCTCTTTACACTCGCTGGAGTGTGCGCGTGTATGTGTGTGTGTGTATGTGTGTGATGTTCTTAGAGCTCCTTTAGAATAAAGGTTTTCAGAGCGGAGTTTGGAATGCAACTCAGAGGGAATATTCTGGATCCTGTCTGTGGAATTCTGTCAACTTTGATGTTAATTTTTGAAAATGGCTGAAAGTCGGTGCTGATGATTCACAGCGAAAAACTGAACAGATAAGACAGTGTGTGTGTGTGTGTGTGTGTGCGTGCGCGTGTGTGTCTGTGTGTGTGTGTGTGTGTGTGTGTCTGTGTGTGTGTGTGTGCGTGCATTCGTGTGTGTGTGTGTGTGTGTGTGTGTGTGTGTGTCTCAGGCCTAAGGGGGTCATCCACTCTCATCTTCTCTCTCAGTAGACAGTACAGGAGAGTGTGTGTCTCGGTGCACAACATATTAAAACGGACACACTTTTTTTGTCTTGTGTTTTTCTTTTTTCCTGTCCTTCGTATTTGGCAACAAATTTCAAGCATGCACACACACACACCCACACCCACACACACACACGCACACACACACACACACACACAGACACACACACAAAGCTCCTAACAGTTCTGCTGTTCTACAGCTGCTCGCATAAAACGTTATAAGTATTAATCTATAAAACATATCTGTAATAATAATAATAATAATAATAATAATAATAATAATAATGATAATAATAATAATAAATATGGTTAAACATTCAAAAATACACACTAGTCCTGATTTCTAATCTCTGAAAATCAGTAATAATCCATCAGAATTCAATCTGTGTCACATTTTTAATTCAGAGCAATTTTTCATTATTACTTGTTCAAAGCATGTAAAAAAAACAGCTGGTGTCAAAAATAAACAATTCAATTCAACAATTCATTTTTTATATGACAGCAACAACACTGAACAAATGCATAAACAATATTTTATACTGAAAATAATTTACTGAAACTCAGCAATAAACAATAAACAGAAATACCACACCAGTCTCTACAGTAAGCAACGGTTACCTGCAGCAGGAAAACAGCCTGGAATTTTTTCATTAAACTGCTACAAACCCAGAAGCAATTAAAATTATATTTTTGTTCAGTAAACACACACACACACACACACACACACACACACACACACACACACACACACACACACACACACACACACACACATTATATGTATATGTACAGTTAATACATAAAGACCATAGACGTGTGATTAATATAAACCCAGCGCGAAAACTCAGACAGCAGTAAACAGAACATTTGAACTAACCAGCTTTCAGAGTCTCACACCAACTAACTTCCCAAAATCCATCTGACATTAAAGTGCCCTCCGCTCGGCTCCTCTGTGACTCTGAGTATTAATTATTAGAATTCAATACATTATTCTGCCAACACCTCAGCTCGAGCAATACAACAGAAAACTAGAATAAAGCGATAAAAGGGAATTCATATCACTGTCATGTTCATCAGTGGTAGAAAAAAATTCAGTTTTACATCACTGCAATAAAAAATATTAATAAATAAACAAGACCAAATCCAGCAGTACAGAACCCTGTGCTTAACACATCTAAACACTCTTTAAACACATTTAAACACAGTTTAATACGTTTCAATGAGTCCTGATTGCTGTGCAGTGTGGAACGCTGAGCTGCTGTCAGCAGTTTGGTTCTCCAGCTTTAACTGAAGCTAAAAATGATAACCTGTCTAACCCAGTGTGTGAAACTATATAATGCGCTTCAGTACACACACACACACACACACACACACACACACACACACTACATGATTTACAGAGACTCAGTTGAGCTTTAAACTCTGCTTTAACTCCATAAACACTCACACTCCGAATAAGAGCTCCATTCTCTTCTGCTCTGAGCTCATTAGTGTGTGTGTGTGTGTGTGTGTGTGTGTGTGTGTGTGTGTGTGTGTGTGTGTGTGTGTGTGTGTGTGTGTGTGTGTGTGTATGTGTATGTGTGTGTACATTTACTGTTTTGCATCATGGAGGCAACTCCGGATTCCCACGAAGTCTGATTGTGGAACTCTGCATTAAAGACAGAAATGAGAATAATCAGTTGGTACATTAATTGATGTATTTATTGGCTCTAAACCCACGACTACAACACAACATGAACCTACATCATCTCTCAAACACACAAACACACAAACCCAACATCTCTCTAAACACACCAACACAACACAACGTCCCTCTAAACACACCAACACAACACAACAGCCTTCTAAACACACCAACACAACACAACGTCCCTCTAAACACACCAACGTCTCTCTAAACACACCAACACAACACAACGTCCCTCTAAACACACCAACGTCTCTCTAAACCCACCAACACAACACAACGTCCCTCTAAACACACCAACGTCTCTCTAAACACACCAACACAACACAACGTCCCTCTAAACACACCAACGTCTCTCTAAACACACCAACACAACACAACGTCCCTCTAAACACACCAACGTCTCTCTAAACACACCAACACAACACAACGTCCCTCTAAACACACCAACGTCTCTCTAAACACACCAACACAACACAACGTCCCTCTAAACACACCAACGTCTCTCTAAACACACCAACACAACACAACATCCCTCTAAACACACGAACACAACACAACATCCCTCTAAACACACCAACACAACACAACAGCCTTCTAAACACACCAACACAACACAACATCCCTCTAAACACACCAACACAACACAACAGCCTTCTAAACACACCAACACAACACAACATCCCTCTAAACACACCAACACAACACAACATCCCTCTAAACACACCAACACAACACAACAGCCTTCTAAACACACCAACACAACACAACAGCCTTCTAAACACACCAACACAACACAACATCCCTCTAAACACACCAACAAAACACAACAGCCTTCTAAACACACCAACACAACACAACGTCCCTCTAAACACACCAACACAACACAACAGCCTTCTAAACACACCAACACAACACAACATCCCTCTAAACACACCAACAAAACACAACAGCCTTCTAAACACACCAACACAACACAACGTCCCTCTAAACACACCAACAAAACACAACAGCCTTCTAAACACACCAACACAACACAACGTCTCTCAAAACACACCAACACAACACAACGTCCCTCTAAACACACCAACACAACACAACGTCCCTCTAAACACACCAACACAACACAACAGCCTTCTAAACACACCAACACAACACAACGTCCCTCTAAACACACCAACGTCTCTCTAAACACACCAACACAACACAACGTCCCTCTAAACACACCAACGTCTCTCTAAACACACCAACACAACACAACGTCCCTCTAAACACACCAACGTCTCTCTAAACACACCAACACAACACAACGTCCCTCTAAACACACCAACGTCTCTCTAAACACACCAACACAACACAACTTCCCTCTAAACACACCAACATCTCTCTAAACACACCAACACAACACAACATCCCTCTAAACACACCAACGTCTCTCTAAACACACCAACACAACACAACAGCCTTCTAAACACACCAACACAACACAACATCCCTCTAAACACACCAACACAACACAACAGCCTTCTAAACACACCAACGTCTCTCTAAACACACCAACACAACACAACATCCCTCTAAACACACGAACACAACACAACATCCCTCTAAACACACCAACACAACACAACATCCCTCTAAACACACCAACACAACACAACAGCCTTCTAAACACACCAACACAACACAACATCCCTCTAAACACACCAACACAACACAACATCCCTCTAAACACACCAACACAACACAACAGCCTTCTAAACACACCAACACAACACAACAGCCTTCTAAACACACCAACACAACACAACATCCCTCTAAACACACCAACAAAACACAACAGCCTTCTAAACACACCAACACAACACAACGTCCCTCTAAACACACCAACACAACACAACAGCCTTCTAAACACACCAACACAACACAAAGTCCCTCTAAACACACCAACACAACACAACAGCCTTCTAAACACACCAACACAACACAACAGCCTTCTAAACACACCAACACAACACAACGTCCCTCTAAACACACCAACACAACACAACAGCCTTCTAAACACACCAACACAACACAAAGTCCCTCTAAACACACCAACACAATACAACATCCCTCTAAACACACCAACACAACATCCCTCTAAACACACCGATACAACGTCCCTCCTACACAGCACAACGTGACCGACCTCTAAACACACCAACGTCTCTCTAAACACACCAACACATCACAAAGTCCCTCTAAACACACCAACACAACACAACATCCCTCTAAACACACCAACACAACACAAAGTCCCTCTAAACACACCAACACAACACAAAGTCCCTCTAAACACTCCAACGTCCCTCTAAACACACCAACACAACACAAAGTCCCTCTAAACACACCAACACAACACAAAGTCCCTCTAAACACACCAACACAACACAACGTCCCTCTAAACACTCCAACGTCCCTCTAAACACACCAACACAACACAAAGTCCCTCTAAACACTCCAACGTCCCTCTAAACACACCAACACAACACAAAGTCCCTCTAAACACTCCAACGTCCCTCTAAACACACCAACACAACACAAAGTCCATCTAAACACACCAACGTCCCTCTAAACACACCAACACAACACAAAGTCCCTCTAAACACTCCAACGTCCCTCTAAACACACCAACACAACACAAAGTCCCTCTAAACACTCCAACGTCCCTCTAAACACACCAACACAACACAAAGTCCCTCTAAACACTCCAACGTCCCTCTAAACACACCAACACAACACAAAGTCCCTCTAAACACTCCAACATCCCTCTAAACACACCAACACAACACAACATCCCTCTAAACACACCAACACAACACAACGTCCCTCTAAACACACCAACGTCCCTTTAAACACACCAACACAACACAAAGTCCCTCTAAACACACCAACACAACACAACGTCCCTCTAAACACACCAACGTCCCTCTAAACACACCAACACAACACAACGTCCCTCTAAACACACCAACGTCCCTCTAAACACACCAACACAACACAACGTCCCTCTAAACACACCAACGTCCCTCTAAACACACCAACACCTCACAACGTCCCTCTAAACACATAAAATGTCCCACCAAACACATAAAATGTCCCACAAAACACATAAACACAACACCTGTGTAAAAACTCCAACACAACACAACATCCATCTAAACACACGAACGCAACACAAAGTCCCTCTAAACACACCAACGCAACACAAAGTCCATCTAAACACACCAACGCAACACAACGTCCCTCTAAACACACCAACACAACGTCCCTCTAAACACACCAACGTCCCTCTAAACACACCAACACAACACAACGTCCCTCTAAACACACCAACACAACACAAAGTCCCTCTAAACACACCAACGTCCCTCTAAACACACCAACACAACACAAAGTCCCTCTAACCACACCAACGTCCATTTAAACACACCAACACAACACAATATCCCTCTAAACACACCAACGTCCCTCTAAACACACCAACACAACACAACATCCCTCTAAACACACCAACACAACACAACGTCCCTCTAAACACATAAAATGTCCCACCAAACACATAAAATGTCCCACAAAACACATAAACACAACACCTGTGTAAAAACTCCAACACAACACAACATCCATCTAAACACACCAACGCAACACAAAGTCCATCTAAACACACCAACACAACGTCCCTCTAAACACACCAACAGAACACAACATCCCTCTAAACACATCAACACAACACAAAGTCCCTCTAAACACACCAAGATCCCTCTAAACACACCAACACAACACAAAGTCCATCTAAACAAACCAATACAACACAACGTCCCACTAAACACACCAACACAACACAAAGTCCATCTAAACAAACCAATACAACACAACGTCCCACTAAACACACCAACACAACACACTGTCCATCTAAACACACCAACACAACACAACGTCCATCTACACACACCAACACAACACAACGTCCCTCTAAACACACCAACACAACACAACGTCCCTCTAAACACATAAAATGTCCCACCAAACACACAAAATGCCCCACCAAACACATAAACACAACACCTGCGTAAAAACTCCAACATAACACAACATCCCTCTAAACACACCAACACAGCACAACATCCCTCTAAACACACCAACACAACACACTGTCCATCTAAACACACCAACGCAACACAAAGTCCATCTAAACACACCAACACAACACAATGTCCATGTAAACATACCAACACAATATCCCTCCTACACACTAACACAACATCCTGCTTTCACACTAACACAACAGACCACTTACACATTAACACAATGTCCGTCTTACACACTAACACACTGTCATAAAGATATAATGTTTGGTGTGGAAAGAGTATAACATGTATAATTAAGAGTATAAAGAAGTATGATGTTTAGTGTGGATGGGGTTTGGTGTAGATCAGTTTGGTGTGGATGGGGTTTGGTGTAGATCAGTTTGGTGTGGATGGGGTTTGGTTTAGATCAGTATGGTGTGGATGGGGTTTGGTTTAGATCAGTATGGTGTGGATGGGGTTTGGTGTAGATCAGTATGGTGTGGATGGGGTTTGGTTTAGATCAGTTTGGTGTGGATGGGGTTTGGTTTAGATCAGTATGGTGTGGATTGGGTTTGGTTTAGATCAGAATGGTGTGGATTGGGTTTGGTGTAGATCAGTTTGGTGTGGATGGGGTTTGGTTTAGATCAGAATGGTGTGGATTGGGTTTGGTGTAGATCAGTTTGGTGTGGATGGGGTTTGGTTTAGATCAGTATGGTGTGGATGGGGTTTGGTTTAGATCAGTATGGTGTGGATGGGGTTTGGTTTAGATCAGTTTGGTGTGGATGGGGTTTGGTTTAGATCAGTATGGTGTGGATGGGGTTTGGTTTAGATCAGTATGGTGTGGATTGGGTTTGGTGTAGATCAGTTTGGTGTGGATGGGGTTTGGTTTAGATCAGTATGGTGTGGATGGGGTTTGGTTTAGATCAGTTTGGTGTGGATGGGGTTTGGTTTAGATCAGTATGGTGTGGATGGGGTTTGGTTTAGATCAGTTTGGTGTGGATGGGGTTTGGTTTAGATCAGTATGGTGTGGATGGGGTTTGGTTTAGATCAGTATGGTGTGGATTGGGTTTGGTGTAGATCAGTTTGGTGTGGATGGGGTTTGGTTTAGATCAGTATGGTGTGGATGGGGTTTGGTTTAGATCAGTTTGGTGTGGATGGGGTTTGGTTTAGATCAGTATGGTGTGGATGGGGTTTGGTTTAGATCAATATGGTGTGGATGGGGTTTGGTTTAGATCAGTATGGTGTGGATGGGGTTTAGTTTAGATCAGTTTGGTGTGGATGGGGTTTGGTGTAGATCAGTTTGGTGTGGATTGGGTTTGGTGTAGATCAGTATGGTGTGGATTGGGTTTGGTGTAGATCAGTTTGGTGTGGATGGAGTTTGGTTCATAGAGTTTTGTGTGGATAGGGTTTGATGTGGGTGGGTCTTGGTGTTGATGATTTGTTGTTTGATGGGTTTGGTGTTTATTAAGGGGGGGGGGGTTTGGTGTGGATAGAGTTTGGTATGGAAACATTTTGGTGTGGATGTGTTTGGTGTTGGTAAATGGGGCTTGGTATGCGTAGGGTTTGGTGATGGTATAGTCTGGATGGTGTTTGGTGTATGTGCTTTTGTTGTTGTTGAAGATTTGTGTGGATGGTTCACATCGGGGCAGTAGATTCCAAGGGCCTTAACTGGACTCAAACAAACACACTGCAGTGAAGAATTCAGTAACACCCTTAACACACCAACACCATAAACACAGCACCACAAAAACACTAACTCCCTAAACACACCTACACCCTAATCACACCAACACCATAATCACAACACCATACATGCACTAACACCTTAAATACATACCCCTAAACACATCAACAGCATAAACACACCAACACCATAAACACTAACTCCCTAAGCACAACACTCAAAATGCATTAACACTATCAACATTCCAGTGCCATAAACACACCAACACTATAAACACACAACACTCTTAACACATCAACACCATCAACATTCCAGTGACATAAACACACCAACATTATAAACACACAACACCCTTAACACACTAATTACAATCACACAAACACACAAAAAACACCAAAAACACATCCTAAACACATCCACACCATAAACACACTAACACCATAAACACACTAACACCATAAACACACCAATGCAATAATGCACTAACAAATAAAAACAACACCCAAAATACACTAATAAGCACACTAAAACCCAAACACACTGACAACCTAAACATACTAACGCTGTAAACCCACCAACACCCTAAACACACAACACCATAAACACACAACACCATAAACAAAATAAGACTCTGACTAGACTAATGCAATAAACACACAGACACCCTAGAACAACTGTCACAGTACAAACGCTAATACCATAAAGACTAACATAAACACACACTAACACAATGAACACACTAACATTAAAACACATTAACATTAAAACACACTAACATTAAAACACTAACATAATGAACACACTAACATTAAAACACACTAACATTAAAACACTAACACAATGAACACACTAACATTAAAACACTAACATAATGAACACACTAACATTAAAACACACTAACATTAAAACACTAACACAATGAACACACTAACATTAAAACACTAACATAATGAACACACAAACATAATGAACACACTAACATTAAAACACACTAACACAATGAACACACTAACATTAAAACACACTAACATAATGAACACACTAATATTAAAACACATTAACATTAAAACACACTAACATTAAAACACTAACACAATGAAACACTAACATTAAAACACTAACATAATGAACACACTAACATTAAAACATTAACATTAAAACACACTAACATTACAACACACTAACACAATGAACACACTAACATTAAAACACTAACATAATGAACACACTAACATTAAAACACTAACATTAAAACACAATAACATTAAAACACACTAACATTAAAACACACTAACATTAAAACACACTAACACAATGAACACACTAACATTAAAACACACTAACACAATGAACACACTAACATTAAAACACAATAACATTAAAACACAATAACATTAAAACACTAACATTAAAACACACTAACATTAAAACACACTAACACAATGAACACACTAACATTAAAACACACTAACACAATGAACACACTAACATTAAAACACACTAACATTAAAACACACTAACACAATGAACACACTAACATTAAAACACTAACATAATGAACACACTAACATTAAAACACTAACATTAAAACACAATAACATTAAAACACACTAACATTAAAACACACTAACATTAAAACACACTAACACAATGAACACACTAACATTAAAACACACTAACACAATGAACACACTAACATTAAAACACACTAACATTAAAACACACTAACACAATGAACACACTAACATTAAAACACACTAACATTAAAACACTAACATTAAAACACACTAACATTAAAACACACTAACAGTAAAACACTAACATTAAAACACACTAACATTAAAACACACTAACATTAAAACACTAACATTAAAACACACTAACATTAAAACACACTAACATTAAAACACTAACATTAAAACACACTAACATTAAAACACTAACACTCTGAACACACTCCAGTCGGTCTAAAGGGACATGTGTCCGCGGTGCGGAGGGTGAGGACAGTGGGGACAGTGAGGATGTCACTGGTTTTACAGTGAGGATAAATTTGATTAAAGCCGATAATTAATTATTGCAGCTAATGCGTTCATTAATTAATTCGATTGTATATTTATTTAATTTAAAGAGACGTTGCTCAGAAGAGAAATAAAAATATGTGTTTATTTTAAAGACACTGCAGTAAACAAAACAGAGGGAAAGCAGGTCAGTGAGTTAATAAATAATCAAGACATTTTACAGTCCTCAGATTTATGACTGTAATTTTACTGAAAATGTGAAGCGTTAACAAAATCAGATCCACGGATAATTAAAGGTGTAAAAACGGTTTTGACCATTTTCTGGAAGATCGTGTCTGAAGAATATTTCATTTTGAATAAAAATCCCAGGCCGCGGCGGAGAGGATATTTACAGGTTTAATTTACAGTAATTACAGGGGAATTTACAGCGTGTGACATTACACACACACACACACACACACACACACACACACACACACGCTTTCTAAGCCGCTTCTCCCTCAGGGTCGCGGGGGTGCTGGAGCCTGAACTCTTACACTTTTATTAAAGAAACTTTAGGAATGATTTTCATCCTTCAGAATCATTTCTAGCTCTAAAGGAATGTGAGGAATATTGAATGTTTGGAATATTTCAGATTCCTGGCGCAGAAGTTTGTCCGACTGTTTCTGGTTTTTAGAGGAAGCCGATCTCGGCGCAGAGTCTTTGCGCGCCTGATGGTTTATTTAGGGCGGATTATTTAATCTGGACTCTAACCTGCATTTCTGTAATCTCTCCATTAATCTCGCTGTTTGATCATTAGCTGCGATCACACGGGCGCGGCGGGCCGTCCAGCGGTAACGCGCTAAAGCGGCTCCTTCAGCGCCGTTCATCCGCTCGCGCTCTGCGGACGCTTTGGCTCTGTAACGCTGAGAGAAATTAACGGATTAATTAATCCCGGTTTTCTCAGAGAAAATTCCGGAAGACGAGCTCATTTTAAAATGGGTCAGAACTGGATTCAAATTCTGTTTACATGTGAAATAAAAACCGTCTGGAAAATTTCCTTCAGTGTAAACTCGGAGCAGCCCGTCCGCGGACAGTCCGACACCAGCGCTCCATATGCGGTCAACGGGCGCGCACGCGGGAGCTCAGCGCTTTAGAGAGTGTGTGGTAATAATAATAATAATAATAATAATAATAATAATAAATGCTCGGGGTGTAATCTGAGTCTGAAAAAATCGCCAACCGAATTAATAAAATGTGACCTAAATGGTTTTTCCAGCGCGCGAGAGTTTGTAACTCTGATCATAAAGAAGTTTGTGTTTCTAGAATCATGCGCGTGCGGCCACTTCAGAAGCAAAACCGCTCCAAAGCCCTCACACTCACCCTAATAATAATAATAATAATAATAATAATTATAATAATAATAATAATAATAATAATAATAATAATAATAATAACTTGTGCGAAAAAGTTTTAAACAAACTCACCTTTTTGCGGCATCGCGAGCTCCGCGCTCGAGGAGCAAAAACCTGCAGAAACACACATACACACTCACACACACACACTGAGAGAGAGAGAGAGATTGATACTGAGAGGAACTGACAAGAGAGAGAGGGAGAGAGAGAGAGAGAGGGGGGGGGGGAGGGAGAGAGAGAGAGAGAGAGGGAGAGAGAGAGAGAGAGAGAGAGAGAGAGAGAGAGAGAGAGGGAGAGAGAGGGAGAGAGAGGGAGAGAGAGAGGGGGGGAGGGAGAGAGAGAGACAGAGAGAGAGAGAGAGACAGGGAGAGAGAGAGGGAGAGAGAGAGAGAGAGGGAGGGAGAGAGAGAGAGA
>NC_051225.1:40595957-40623457 GCF_015220715.1 Pygocentrus nattereri
TACAGCCCAACTAAAAGAGAGAAATCAGAAAGGTGACAGAGACATGAGGCCTCCCTGAGATGTCGGTGCCCCTCCGCTCCACCGTCAGAAACTTGAGTGAAGCGGGACGACGGCACCAACACTCCCAGTTTACCATAATACTCCATGATCATGAAACCCCAGATCTGCACTTTTTATCTAACGGGGAAAACTAATCACCAAAGGCTCCACTAAACTAAAGACTGAGGCTGAGTCTGAGTTCCGATCACTGACTGGAAGATTATTCCAGAGCTGGGGGGCTTTGTATGAGAAAGCTCCCCCCCTGATGGAGCTTTATTAGTTCTAGGTACCAGCAGTGAGCAGCACCTTGTGATCTAAGTAGGTGCGATGGTTCATAGTGGGAGAGAAGGTCACTCAGGTACTGAGGGGCGAGTCCGTTTAGAGCTTTATAGGTCAGTAATAGGTTTTTATAATCAATGTGAAATTTAACTGGTAACCAGTGCAGGGCTGATAAAACTGGGATGATATGGTCAAACTTTCTGAGGACTCTAGTAATATTCGTTATATGGGTGTAGAAGGACAGATCAGGATCTATCATCACACCAAGATTTTTTACAGATGAGCCTGATTCAACTGAGAAACTAAGTTTAAATGTTAAGTTAGACAGTTTGTTTCTAGCAGCTTTTGGGCCAAAAAGCAGAACCTCTGTTTTATCCAAGTTAAGTAGGAGAAAGTTACTCAACATCCAGTGTTTTATGTCTTGTATACAGTCCTCAATCTTGCCGAGTTGAATTTGATCATCTGGTTTGCTTGATATATATAACTGTGTGTCACTGGCATAGCACTGGAAATCGATGCCGTGTTTACTGATAATGGTGCCCAGGAGCTGCATATACAGTATCTCACAAAAGTGAGGACACCCCTCCATCCATCCATCCATTTTCTAAGCCGCTTCTCCGCCAGGGTGTGAGGACACCCCTCATGTTTCTGCAAGTATTTTATTATATCTTTTCATGAGACAGCACTTCAGAAATGAAACTCTGATATAAGTTAAAGTGGTCAGTGTGCAGCTTGTACAGCAGAGCAGATTCACTGTCCTCTGAAAAGAACAACACACAGACATTAATGTCTAAACAGCTGGCAGCACAAGTGAGTCCACCTCACAGTGGACGTGTCCAGATTGGGCTCAGAGTGTCGATATTTAGTGTGACCACCATTATTATCTAGCGCTGCCTGAACCCTCTTGGGCATGAAATTCACCAGAGCTGCACAGGCTGCTACTGGAATCCTCTTCCACTCCTCCATGATGACATCACGGAGCTGGTGGATGTTAGACACCTTGCACTCCTCCTCCTTCTGCATGAGGACGCCCCACAGGTGCTCAACTGGGTTTAGGTCTGGAGACATACTTGGCCAGTCCATCACCTTTACCTTCAGCAGGGCAGTCGTCATCTTCGAGGTGTGTTTGTGGTTATCCAGTCTAAAACTGTCATGCAGCGCAGTTTCCAAAGGAAGGGGATCATGTTCTGCTTCAGAATGTCACAGTACATGGAATTCATGTTTCCCTCAATGAACCACAGCTCCCCAGTGCCGGCAGCACTCATGCAGCTCCAGACCATGATGCTACCACCACCATGCTTGACTGTAGACAAAAGACAGTTGTTTTGGTGCTCCTCACCAGGGCACCACCACACATTTGGACACCATCTGAGCCCTGGTCTTGGTCTCGTCAGACCACAGGACATGGTTCCAATAATCCATGTTCTTGGACTGCTTGTCTTCAGAAAACTGTATGTGGGCTTTCTTGTGCGTGAGCTTCAGAAGAGGCTTCCTTCTGGGACGAGAGCCATGCAGAACGAGTTGATGCATTGTGCAGCATGTGGTCTGAGCACTGATAGGCTGACCTCCCACTTCTTGAACCTCTGCAGCAAAGCTGGCATCACTCATGTGTCTATTTTTTAAAGCCAACCTCTGGATACGACGCTGAACATGTGGACTCAACTTCTTTGGTGGACCCTGGTGAGGCCTGTTCCAGGTGGAACCTGTCCTGGAAAACTGCTGTATGACCTTGACCAGATTCTCAAAATCTAGACTGGCATTATAAGGCAGAAAGTTATAGAGTTTAAATGTGCATTCTGAATTCAATCACTAAATTATCTGAATAAAATCTGAATTTTATCACTAAAGAACTTCATAAATCATTGCTGCTCTAAGCTAATGGCATCTGGGGCTCAGTAACTGTTTGCTTCTTAGTTATTTTAGAAATTGTGCTAAATAATAATCTAGTAATATTCTTATTGTTTTCTATGAGAGAGGGGACTTAGATGTAAGAGATCTTGTGTTAAGCAGTCCTAGTTTTAGACCAAAGGTGCTGTCACTGCAAACTGGTATAATTGGTCTGATATTAATCAAGTTACTAAAGCAAATTTGTCTAGGCATTTTGATGCTTTGTTTTATTCAGGGAACAGACACAGTCTCAACTGAGTGGAACCTATGTGGCTCACAGACGGTTGGTTTGCCAGTGACTGTCCTACTGAGAGAGTACAAGCTATGCTACATGAAATTAAGATTAAGAGACCCTTATTAGTCCCACAATAGGGAAATTCCAGCTCCACATTTAACCCATCTTTGAAGTGAAACACCACATACACACTAGGGGGCAGTGAGCACACTTGCCCGGAGCAGTGGGCAGCCCAACCCACAGCACCCAGGGAGCAGTTGGGGGTTAGGTGTCTTGCTCAGGGACACCTCAGTCATGTGCTGTCGGCTCTGTGGATTGAACCGGCGACCTTCCGGTCACAAGGCTGGAGGCCTGACCTAACCTCCAGCCCATGACTGCCCCAATGAGAGCAGCACCCTCCCGTGAGGGATGGATACTGTCCCGAATCAAAAAACCAGGCTTGCCCTTACTAGTAGACCAATTATCTACAAATCCAACACTGTTTTCAACCAGCTGTTCAGTGACCATAACCTGCTGTAGATTTCGGCACCACATCTAACTGGGATGGGGCCATGTCTGATATTACAACATCAAGCAATTTACACACCTCTTTAATGTTATCTTTAGATATTTGTGACTAATACAAATGTCATTAATACCTACATGAATGACTATCCTCAAATATCTATGGCTAGCTAGCGGCTTCAGGTTCCCTTTAATGTCCGGCACCCTGGCTCCCGCTATACAGCTGACTGCTACTGGTGCCCCTAAGGGAGAAGCTCTTTTCTCGTGCCGTGAAATAGAATCACCTCTAGCCAGAACCCTTTCAACAGGCGTCTCAGAGGGTGTCTCACCGAGTGGGGCAAACCTGTTGGACACGTGAATGGGAGATGAGTGGGGATTGCACGGGGTAGCTTTAGCTTTGTGATGCCACCCAATCACTGCGCTGTGAGGACTCTGCTGCCGGGCATGCTAGCTCTCCCTGAAGCACCCGGAGCTTCTAACAGTGAGCCGGATCCCTGCTGACTAGCCCTGCTCTTTTCTAACTTCCGGATAGCTGTATAATCTTCTAACTGTATAATCTTCTCACAAACAAAGCTAGAAATACTGCTGTCACTAGTGACGGAGCGAGAAGGATAACTAAACATGCTGCACTCAGAGCAAAGCAACAGCTCGCGGCCTGCCACACTGATACTCATGCTGTTTCCTTTCCAGGGGTCTTGTGAATCTGATGAGAGAAGAAGTGACTTTCAAAGGTTGGTGGTTGTAATTATTTATGAGTACTATGCAGCAGTGAATTGAAAATATTTAAAAATAGTGAAATTATCGCAAAAATGATCAATATAGCTACACAAAAAGTGTAGGCCCTACAGCTATTAGCTACAAAAATTTGTATTTAGCTACAAAAAGTAGCGTGCTGCTTAGCTATTCCCCCATTCCTGAATATTTTATCATCAACATTAACATATGATGGTAATAGGAGGGGAAGGTGGAGATCGTGTCTGCAATGTCTGAGATTTTAAAAGGCCGTTAGAAAAAAATTCTCTACTTAATCCATAGGGTTTAATATGATGTCGGCCCACCCTTTGCAGCTGTAACAGCTTCAGCTCTTCTGGGAAGGCTTTCCACAAGGGTTAGGAGTGTTTATGGGAATTTTTGGCCGTTCTTCCAGAAGCACATTTGTGAGGTCAGACGCTGATGTTGGACGAGAAGGCCTGGCTCACAGTCTCCACTCTAATTCATCCCAAAGGTGTTCTATGGGGTTGAGGTCAGGACTCTGTGCAGGCCAGTCAAGTTCTTCCACACCAAACTGGCTCATCCACGTCTTTATGGACCTGCTTTGTGCACTGGTGGGCAGTCATGTTGGAACAGGAAGGGGCCGTCTCCAAACTGTTCCCACAAAGTTGGGAGCGTGAAATTGTCCAAAATCTCTTGGTGCTGAAGCTGTAAGAGTTCCTTTCACTGGAACTAAGGGGCCGAGCCCAACTCCTGAAAAACACCCCCACACCATGATCCCCCCTCCACCAATGGAGTGAATCTCCAATCTGAGTCAGTCTCCACTAAGTGAATCCCTACTTAGTGAACCTCTATAGAGTGAATCTCTACTAAGGGGATCTATATTCTCTCCATTGAGTGAACACAGTGAGTGAATCTCCACTGAGTGAATACAGTGAGTGACTCTCCATTGAGTGCACAACGTAAATAAAACAGGGGAGATAAAACAGACGTCTACAAAATGTTTGTGGGCCTGTTCTTCATTTACTTCTATTTTCTTTAAAAACATAATCAGCCACACGCGATGCTTCCACACTGATTCTGACAGTGCGGTACTAAATCCCAATAAGAAACACAAATCTCCGTTTTTCTGGATTATTATGAGCGTGCGTGTGCGTGTGCGTGCGTGTGCGGGCGCTCCGTGCGTGTCATCGTGCTACGTGGCGCTTTCCGGCCAATAGCAGTGCGGCGCTGAGGATTGTGGGAGCGGCGGGAGCGCCTGCGCTGGTTCGTTCGTGTGTCGTACAGATGTTCGGTTCGGTTCGGTTCGGTTCGTCTCGTTTTTATTTCATTTTTAGTTTTGTTTGGTTTCATTGAGCTTATTTGAGCTCCGCGTCCTCCGTTAGCGCGCCTGTTCCTAACCCAGCGCAGCTGCGCTTGTTTTTGGCTCCTGGGGGACTTTTATTATATTCGCAGACTTGGTTTTAGAGAATCTGCAGCCGGAGCTGAGCCGACTGGGAACTCTAATACTACCAATAACGCTCTTTGCGCAGTGAACCCCTCGCCAGGCAGCAGAACCGTAGGAACCGTTAGAACCATCAGAACCTTCCCAGCATGGACGTGCTGAATGTTCTGTGTTTTCTCTCGCTGTGCTGGTGGTCCGTGCTCAGTAAACCCACCCTGAGGAAAGAAAGAGTTCATCATGATCCCGAACTCAGCAGACAGCCTCATGACGACAACGAGAGCCACCAGTATGACCACGAAGCCTTTCTGGGGAAAGAGGATGCCAAAACGTTTGACCAGCTGACACCAGAGGAGAGCAAAGACAGATTAGGGTGAGATGTTTTAGCTTTAATTGGTTTTGCAGAAAAATGAAGATTTTGAATCCAAAATCTTTGGCTGAAGTGGGTTCCTTCTTCGGGAATTTCCGTTCCACCTTAAATGTGGGCTGCTGCAGCAGTTGCGCTCTGCTCAGGGTGCTGCGCCACTGACGCAATTGGCCGTTTAAGGTAGAACGGAAAGTTGCGCTGTAAGTGCTGTGCTGCAGATGAACATTGCACGTTTTTCTGTAGCACAGTGCTCGTGGGCAGTCTGTGATTGCTGAACATGGTTCTCCTGTTCTCCTTGTTAGTGTGGGGTTCTAGGGCGCGGGTCCTTTTCCCTTTTCCTGTTGGATCTTCTCTGAACTGCTGTAAAAGTGGGAGGTCTCTCAACACCACAACGTGGCATCAGAGATAAAAATAAACTCGGTCTTTTTCTTATAGACCGAGTTCAAAGCGACGCAATAATTGTGTTGAAAATATAATAAACATTGTATATTTGATTAATGTCTGAAAACAGTTTGTAATATGATTAGAGTGTCTTTCAAATTAGTTGTGTGTAAAGTTTCTGTAAAGGTTGCTTTGCCACTGATGTCGTGTCCAGCACATCCAGAAGCCTGATCTTCTGCTCGTTCTGTCTGTTTAGGAAAATTGTAGATCGCATCGATGGAGACGGTAACGGATACATCACCACAGACGAGCTGAACACGTGGATAAAGAGGGTTCAGAAGCGCTACGTGTACGAGAATGTGGCGAAAGTCTGGGCTGATTATGATCTTAACAAAGACAACAAAATCTCATGGGAAGAATACAAGCAGGCGACGTACGGATATTATCTAGGTGAGGTTAAAGGGTCAGCAGGTCCAGCCTAAAGCCTGAAACAAAACCGGGCTGAGCGGTAGTCTCAGTTCAGGGGTTTGCCCCACCGGTGGACGGTGATGCCAGTGTTTGGGTTGGGTGGAGTGGGAGCTGGCATGAAAATTCGGGTGGGGGATAGCATGAGCGTGTTTTATGGGGTGGTATCAGCCTGAGGGTTTAGGTGGGTGGGAAGTATGAGTGTCTGGTGAGGGCAGCATGAGCGTTTGGGGGGGTGGCACTGACATTTGTGTGGGTTCAACTTGAACATTTTGGTGGTGGGTGGGTTGTACAGGTGTTTGGGTGGGGGCAGCAAGAGCGTTTGGGGGGGGATATGGAGCAGGGTGGATGTTGCTGTTGTTTTTTGATTTTAGGGATGATCTACAATGTTCTACAGCGGCGTTTTGCGCTGGGGTGCCAGTGCTGGCGTTTTGGTCATGAGTGGTGGTCAGAGTGTTAGGGCGTGCTTAATGTTTGCTCTGCTTTTAGAATTTAAACGTTAATGTTGTGTTTTTGCAGCGAATCCTGAGGAGTTTGAGGACGCCACAGATCAGTTCAGCTTCAAGAAGATGCTTCCACGGGACGAGCGAAGGTTTAAAGCCGCTGATCTGGACGGAGACCTGGCGGCTGAACGAGAAGAATTTACTGCGTTCCTTCACCCAGAGGAGTTCGACCACATGAAGGAAATTGTGGTCATGGTAAGGAGGCATATTTGTATGTGTGTGTATGTATGCATGTATATATATATATATATATACACACACTCGCACACAAAAAGTTAGGGGTATTTGGCTTTCGGGTGAAATTTATGATAAGCGTAAAAAGTTCACGCTACAGTGATGTTACATCATGATAGTAGGGCGTTTCAGTGGAAGCGTGCGACGGTGATTTCCTCATCTCAAACAATTTACTGAAACAAAAGCCGACAGCAGTGGTGGGTAAACCCCAGTAAACAATCTCAGGGTCTCAATAACTCGTCATGCGCCCTTCAGCATCTCCTGCTGTTCACCAGTCGACTCGTCTGCTGAGGCACAGCGTCCCACTCTTCTTGAAGGGCGGCCCTCAGGTCATTGAGGTTCTGGGGCACAGAGTTACGAGCCTCTACACGGCGACTCAGCGGATCCCATAGGTTTTCTATGGGATTCAGGTCTGGAGAAAGTGCAGGCCGCTCCATCTAAGGTACCCCAGTCTCCAGCAGCCGCTCCCTGATGATGCCACCTCAATGAGCTGGAGCATCGTCGTCCATGAAGATGAGATTAGGCCTGTGTTGTTCATGCAGAGGCTCAATGACAGGATTAATGATGTTATTCAGTGGTTTGGGCCACTGGGTCACTGTACCGTTCACAGTGTAGGGCAGTTCTGTATTGACTGGACACACCTGCCCACACTGTGACACCACCACCACCACCACCTTGTCGTTAAGCTGCTTGTTGGAGAACAGCGAGTTGTGCAGAAAGTACTGAAACACTGAACAGCTGCACATGTGCAGTCAAAAGTTTAGAGGTCACATTAAGTTCACCTGTAAAGGTTAGAGTGCATTTTAGGCTCATCCTGAAATTTCACCCCCAAAGCCAAATGTCCCTGACTTTTTGAGTTGTGTGTGTGTGTGTGTGTGTGTGTGTGTGTGTGTGTGTGTGTGTGTGTGTGTGTGTGTGTGTAATATTATTCAGTATGAAGACGCCAGCGCACAAACCAGACTAAGTGAAGAAGACTTAATCACATGGAACATTGAAAACTAGTTGGTGTGTGTGTGTTAATTTGTTAAACTCCAGCATGTGTGTAGTATTAGTAAGTATGTGGGTTTTGCACTGTCATTATTATGTTATTTGCGCTTACTTATTCTTTAAATAAGATCACTGGACGTCTGTTATTAGTATATTTTTTATTACTGCCACCTTTACTTGCAGTACCCTTTCTTTACTGTATTCTTGCTGCTGCTGTAACGCGTGAATTTCCCTTTGGGATTAACAAAGTGATCTCTCTGTCTATCAGTTAACTGCTGTAAAGTTTATGACACAAATTATGCCCTTAGAAGAGTGTCAGCCTACTACTAGTGTGAACACTAAAGCATCGTAATGCATCTCTGACAGCAACAGAGTACCTTCTGATAAACTGTCATTACACCAGAGATAAAAGTGGCTGCAGAGCTTTTTCTTTATTTGTTTATTAGTTGTGTTGGTGGTTCATGAGAGAGCTCACGTCACTTTTCTGACTCATAACATCAGAAATCTATCAGCCGTTCCTTTCTCTCGCTGATGCAGATGTTTTTTTCTGCATCACTTCACGTTCTTCTCTGATCTCCTGCACAGACTCCATTATGAGCACGTCTTGCAGTCGAGTGCTACTCATCACCATCTCTGAGTTCTGGTATCTGACAAACCGGGTCAGATAATCCGTGGTTTAGGAGAACGAACCTGAACCCGAGTTTCTTTCACAGTGGGAGAGGATAGACACTGAGAGTAAGCTCTGCAGGACGAAGATCAGGTCTTCATCCATGTTAGGCAGATGAGCTAAGTGAGCCCTTTAGCCCATCTGCTTAAAAATTCAGAGCTGTTTTAAAGACCAACTTCTCAGAGGTCTTCTGTTAATCCCATGTTACAGTGCTGCTCATTTAAACCCACTGAAATTCTCAGTTCAGATGTTTTGGTTTCTTTTTCAGGAAACAATGGAGGACATTGATAAGAATGGTGATGGTCATGTAGATGAGGATGAGTACATTGGTAAGACGTATGCAGTTCTACAGCTTTTGATTGTGAATCAGTGTTCAGCTTTTTCTCCTTTGCGGTGGAAATGCACACAGTTTTCGGAGACGTGTGAATTTTTAGGAATAAACTTTTGGCTTTTTTGTGTACCCAAGTTGGCCATTGCATCAAAACAACGGCAGAACCTTTTTGAAAATGGTTCTATATAGCACTAAAAAGGGTTCTGATGTTGTGTATAAGCTGGACATCGTAACAGTAGAAGAACCCTCTTTAGTGCTGTATAGAACCATTTTCAAAAAGGTTCTGTATAAAATCATCTACAACACTTTCTCCATCAATGTGAAGACCCATTTTAGAACCACGTTCTTTGATTGTTCTTATCTATTTGAGTGTAGTTTTATCTGTGGGTTGTGTGATGTTGTACTGCACTGACACGTGCAAACATCAAGCAACCTGATATCATGTGATTGATTGGCAACATTTTTTTATTATTGATGTTAATGATATTATGTGTATTAGATGTTGTGGCTCTAATATGCTGATATCTGGCACAGTTTCTACCACTCTTTACTTTTTCTGCATAAAAATATGTTGATTTGGTTTCATTGAATCGAATTACAAGCTGAGAATTATTTAATTTGCAGTAAATAATTATTTTGGGCATCAGCAGTGAGTCTGTCACTCAGCGATTCTGAATTAACGCTAGTTGTGGTTTTGCAGCGGACATGTTTGCTCATGAAGAAGGTGGTCCAGAGCCCGATTGGGTGAAGACCGAGAGAGACCAGTTCTCTGACTTCCGTGACCTGAATAAAGATGGAAAAATGGACCTGGAGGAGATCCGACACTGGATCCTGCCTCAGGATTATGACCACGCGCAGGCCGAGGCCCGACACCTGCTGTACGAGTCTGACACCGATAAGGTAATGAGAGTATCAAGCAGATTTGATCTGAAGTTAAAATATTTTTTTAAAGATTAAATGTACATTTCAGCTGAAAGTGCTGCAGCAGCACAAAAGGCAGAGATCAGCAGTTTACGGGGGCATTAAACTGCGCGTTACTGTGCACTCTGGGCGATCTGACCATAACTGGACAGCACTATCAGTCAATGATTCAATTAGTTAGTCAATCAATCAATCAAACAATATTTAAACTAGGAGTACACTGAGGGAGACCAGGGATTAAAAAAATAGATAAATGTAAAACCATGAAATGCTAAAAAATAATTGAAAAAAATAAGTTAAATCTGAATAAAATATTAATGGCAAATTGAAAGCAAATAAATATGATAAAACATGGGTAAATAAATAAAAAAAGGAAAGAAAAAGAATAATAAAAGTGACACAATGACTAAAACATAGCAAACTCACATTAAAAGTTAACTAAGGTGAACTAAACCGTGTGGAGAGTGGAGGTGGTTAAGAATAAAGGTTTGAAATGTTACTCCAGCAAGTGAAGCTTCAGAGGTTCCTGTACTGAACTTGAGCTCACTGGTGCTGCAAGCAGATTTTCCCAATTCCGTAAAAGCTGTCAGCACCTGATCAGGCATTGATCCATTCTAATAAAGTGCGTTATTTACACTGAGCATTAGGCATACAGTCAGTAAGAGCTGTACAGATAATAAGAAGCCAACGCACAGAGAGACGTTACCAGCTGACAGTCCACACTGATGGTCTGTAGGTCACAAATAATGAATCTGGAAGCAGACTGATGTCCAGAGTCTAGACATTTCAGAGAGGTGATCACCGAAATCCAGGATTGACAAATGCTCCGGTTCAGCGCTTGATCTTGTTCCTCGAGTGGAATCTGGTATTTGATGCAGGAAGCTTTTGCCTCACTTTACATGTAAGCTTGTTAACGTGGTATATGAAATTAATTTCATCATCTATTAATATGCCAAAGTATTACACTCTCTAACTCTTTCACTGTCAGATCCCGTCATGGTTGTGATTTATTATTATTATTTATTGTGTGTGTTATTATTATTATGTGATTATTAAAATCCATGTTAGCGGCTCTGGAAACAGCATAAATGATTTTTTTCCTAATACTAAAGACTGGTTAATGATTGTAAAAAGCTGATTATAAAGAATGCTGCAGTGGAAAAAATGCACTACAGTATAGTTAGCAGTGTCATCAGCATATAAATCCTGATATACATGCTATAAATGCATGTTGTGACAATGAAGGCGGCAATGTCTTTAATATAAATATTAAATAGTAGTGGCCCAAGGATTGAACTTTGAGGGCCCTCCTTATTTACTGGTAGTAGCTATGATTTGCTTTTTTAAAGCCATGCCCACACCCTTTACATACGGGGAAAAGAATAAAACATAAAATGTGGCCAGTGCAAAAGTTATGCCCAATTTTACGTTTTTATAGTTTTCCAATGTTACACTCAGTAAATAAACGGTAATTGTGCATTAAAATGTGCAGAAGTGTATTCTCTATAGAGTGCGCGTTAACTTATTTACACCTACAAAATCTACAGTATGTGTAATTTGACCAGGATATTCAAACTTCTGCATACGACTGTATAGAGCTGGGCAATATGGCCAAAAATACTATCAAAATAAACAAAATTCATATCTTTCCATATCGATACCTATCGTGATGAATATCAAATCATTATTTCTTTTGAGTTTGAAGGCTGATTTATTTATTTATTTAGGTTAATTGCTGTTTTAAAGTTTTAAACTATTCTTTATGGTCAGAACATGACAAACACCAAACAGAGGAGCATCTCACAAATCTGTGTTGGGACAGTGGGGAAAAAGTTTCAGCTGAGCTGTTTTTATCAGCTGGAAAAGCTCGGCCGCAGGTTTTTAAGTCATAATTTAAGAAAGAAAAGATTATTTTTAGCTGGATTTCTTTGTTCTATTGTAGGAGTTTGAGGGGTGAACCACAATATATAATAACAATATATAACACCAGATAAACTGAGTCCTCCTTTTAGGTACGTTTAAGACGTTCGCTAGACCGAGGAAGTGGGAGAATGGTGTACTGTATCAAACATTTTTTGGACACTTCTAATCGCTCTATCTAGGAAAAATTATATTGCGATAATTATGGTTATCGTTTTATCGCCCAACTGAACGACTATAAAGAAAGCCAGTTATTATTGAACAATAACAGCACAGTTTAAATGAATAATGTAAGGTTTTGGGCTTTTTTGTTCTTTAGGATCAAATGCTGACCAAAGAAGAGATCTTGGAGAACTGGAACATGTTTGTGGGCAGTCAGGCGACCAATTATGGTGAGGATTTAACCAGGAACCATGATGAGCTGTAAGCTGGACAGTGTCTGACCACATCGTGGTCCATCATGGTTCGCCGATGGTCATTGTCAGGTGATGGCGTTCGGGTTTAGAGCCTAAAATCTGCATCCAGGATAATGACTTGAGTCGCTGACTGACCGGCTGGCCTTTATGGATCTACCTCAGTGCCTGAACACTCGGTGAAGCCCAAAGCCGGGACAGAAACTTCATCCCTTCCTCATCTGTTTATCCTTCACTGCTTTGTTTGTTCCTGCATGGATTTGGACACTCCGTTGTTTTTAGCTGACACTGATTTTTTTTTTAGCCCGAAATGAGCCTGAATCGTGAAGCTTCAGCAGCTGTTTGTTTATTTCTGTGCCAAAATGTAAAAAACAGACTAAAAATTCTAGCTGTATTTATTTAGGCGTTCATTTGAGGACATTATCTAAATATTTATAACTTTCTCTAAATGTTTTAAAGCAGTATTTGTTTCAGAGGCTTTTATAAAGATCCAGTTCCATTAAAATAACAGAGAATAACGTTTTTAACGTCGAGTGTCAGCCTGTGGAGGCCTCGGTTTTGTTGAATTCTGATGTGGTTAAAACACTTTGAATTTTGTTGACTCGAGCTGAATGATTTTTATTTTGTTTTTTTTTTTCTATTTTGTAGTGCATTTGCTGTCTTATTTTTGAAAAAACTGTTTAAACGTTTTTGTTCCGTCTCATAAAGGGTTGCATGTTTTAGATTGACATCTGTGGTATTTGAGGTTTCATTTGAAGGTTTACACAAAAAGTGAAAAGACTTTATCTGTTATTTAAATAATAAATAATTTACAGAACACAATGTCCTTAAATTTAGTTCTTTTTCATATGTGTGTGTGTGTATGTATATGTGTATATATATGTATATATATATATATATATATATATATATATATATATATACACATACACACACACATACATATATATAATATACACACACATACATATATATAATATACACACACACACATATATATATATATATATATATATATATATATATACACACACACACAATGTTTTTTCTGACCTCCACGCTCTAAGCCCTCTGATCCTACCTCTGTAGTACTAAAAATTAACTCCTAAATCTCTGAAACTAAAATAGCTTTCTGATCACAGTTTAAACTGATTTAACTCTTTGCTCTGATTCTTAACTTTTTAACCCGAACTGTCTGACCTTTACTCTGCTACCCAAACATGATAGCCCTGATGATATGGCTCTAACTGTACTCACCAGCCATAATTCTGTTACCGTAATACTATAACCTGTGGCTCCAGCGTTAATGCTTTCACTTTAATCACTGCCCTGACTTTCTCACCCTCATTCCCATAATTAGGTTTGGGGCTTTCATTATGCCACATGGGGTTAGCATTGGGACAAAAGTTACATTTACAAACAGAGCTAGGGTTAGGGATATCCCTAAAGTTAGGGTTAGACATTAGGGTTAGGAAAATGATTACATACCTTTTTACAGAGGGAATGCCCACCCCACCACCTTGACGTCTGCCTGAAAGCTTTCACCTAAAGGTGGAGCGACCAAGGTTCCTCATCAATTTGCAACGTCCATGGACAGTTTTACTTTAGAGCCCACAAGGAAGGACAAGAAGAAACCAAACCTCCGCAAGGGCCATGCCACATGCTTCATCCTTCACATGCACTACCAGAGCAAGATGGGCCACTTCATGAATCTGAAGTTCATGTATGGCTTCCAACAGATCCAAGTTCAGATCATGTTCCAGATTTTTAAGCCATCCGTGACGGCTTTGAGGCCAACTTTCGTTCTGTTACAGGTGGCCTGCCATCCTGCTCCAGCAAAGCTACACCTCGATCTCCATAAAGAGCATGATGCTCAATGTGAAAGCCTTCATAAGGCATGTAAGAACTTTCCACCCGGAGGTGTCCAGCCTGAGCAATGAGCAATTTGAGTGCATCCTGCTAAAGCTCTAAACGGTCCAGAAGGACAACTTCCGGAGGATCAAAGCCCACCAGCACACAGTCAAGTGAGTATGTGCTGTTTACTCACTCTCTCACAGCATGCATTAGAATTATGGGTCTCTTGTGCAATCCGTCACTCATCCTTGCATTTTGCCCTCCAGAATTGCTGAGATCCAGCAGCAATTTAGGAACCTTCATGCACATCTCCTCTTACAAATTTCCCAAACTGACTGGTGAGTTATCGCCCAGTAGCAGAGCCATAGGTAGGCTTTTTTTAAAGCTCCCATGGGTGACTTTCTATTTCAACTTGCCCTTAGACATAATCCAGAGAAAGCCCCGCACCAAGCTGTTGAAACTCTTGCAGGGCTATCTGGCTGTACTAACCGGCCACTGCCCAGTAATTTTGGCCAACCTCAAGAAGTCCAGGAGGCTGAGATGGACACCCAGAACCGGCCCGTGATGTGGGTAAGGCCTGTTTCAGGTTCCATCTCTTTCTGTCGCAGCACTTTTGGGTTCTGGTTTGAGTGTAGACTGAACCCCATGCCATTTCAGATTGACCAGCACAAAACTGACCGAGCATATGGGAACACCTTCCTGGCACTCTTCCTGCGAGAAGTGGACTGGCTCAAAGGCCTCATGGAAGTGTCATCGCACTTTGGCGGGGAGCAGTACCCCTATGTGTTCCAGTTCAACGGGAAGCAGCTCTCCAAGTTAAACACTGAACTGAGTGCTGCATGGCTTCACTCCGGGATGCCTGGCCAGATCAGCTTTGGCCTAATACGGACTGCCATCTCCAACCAGGTAAGGATCCATCATCCATGAAATGTAGGTCTGTGACTGGCCGTAATTGTTTCACACTTGCCCCTGATCAAAGCTCCATGCTTATACTGTTCACTTTGTATGTGCAGGTGAAGAAACACCTGCCTGCTGCAGAGTGAAAGCTTGTATGCGAGGGGATGTGACAGGCAATCGCTTTTACACAGTGGTACCAGACATTCAGGATGTGTTCCACATCCGAGACCTCCACGTGAAGGCTATGGAGCAGGACAGCCTGGAGCTCAGCAGCCCGAGTTTGGGCAGTGAGGGTGAGGATACAGACAGCTGCTCACCCACTCCGGGTGACAGCAGTGCAGAGACTTTATCTTGAATAAAATGTTTGAAAGGGAGGCACTGGTCCATTTGTCCTTTGTCCACAAAGTAGCATAAAACACCTGGAGAACTTATACAGGTTTAGGGGGAGAGTGAGCCACATTCACTCTTTCACTCTTAGGCACATACATCCAGACATTGAATCCCCCCATCAGAGCACCACCACAGAAGCAGAGGAGATTAAAAAAAAGTCCTGACACATTCCCACCGCAAGGCCAGTCCCCAGCCAGGCGGTGCGGTGTGGTTGGACGTGGACTGAAGACAGTCTGGTCCAGTCGACAGCCACTTTAGAGGAGGCAGGGCTCCAGGGGTAAATGGCGAAATCTGGGCGGGAGGGTGCTGTAAAGCCAACAAGCTGGTAAAAGCTCCTGTGTCCATCTTCGCCTCTGACCTATCCGAGCTGTACCAGATGCAGTTGCGGTGTACCACCGCGGAGGAAATGCACCCGATGGCAGCCTTTCCTGGACCGTCGCCCGGAAAAGGAACAGCCAGAGGAGAAGGCACGCGCGAACCTCTGTTTACCTCTCAACAGTTTTATGCCCTGTGCTTTTCAATTTTCCCTTATGGTACTTTTTGCTGTCGGTCTCCTGCTGGTATTTAGCCTTGATGGAGTTTGGAGTTTATCGCCCACTTTGGGCTGCATTCCCAAACAACGAGAAGATCTGCACCCCAGTGGGGCAAGGCTCATTACTGGCCTCACACCATCCACAGGCTGAGCCTCGGTCACAAGGACTGAGACCGCCAGCCTACACAGAGTGAAAAGGACTTCTGTATGCCTCATTTCCCCACGCCTGTTGAGGACAGGCGATTCGGTGCTGGGCTCTTCCCTCTTCCCTCTTCGGGAATCCTTGTTAGTTTCTTTTCCTCCACTTAGTAAGAATTTAAACAAACTCCAGCTAGTCCAAAACGCCGCAGCCAGGGTCCTCACTAAAACTAGAACATCTGATCATATCAGTGTGCTAGTGCAAGATGGAGGCAGATGATCCGCTGTGGCGACCCCTAAAGGGAGCAGCCAAAAGAAGAAGAAGATTAGTCCAGTGCTATCATCACTTCATTGGCTGCCTGTTAAATTCCGTATTGATTATTAAATCCTTTTATTGACTTATAAAGCCCTACATGGTCTCGCTCCCGAGTACTTACAAGACAAGTTACTTACAAGTTTCTCATTATGAGCCATCACGACCACTCAGATCCCAGAGCGCTGGCTTATTAATAGTTCTCAGAATTCCTAAGGCTGCAGCTGGGGGAAGCTTTTTCTTATAAAGCCCCCAAACTCTGGAATGATCTTCCAGAAACTGTTCGGGACTCAGACACAGTCTCAGTCTTTAAGACTAGGCTGAAAACTCACTTGTTCAGTTTAGCTTTTGGTAGCTAATGTTCCCCCTAGATAAAGGCAGCAGATCCAGGGGTCCATGGACACAGGGAATTATAGTAAACTGAGACGCTGGTGCTGTCGTCCCGCTGCTCGCACGCGGTCACTCAGGTTTGTGGACGGTGGAGCGGAGGGACGCCAGACTGTCTCAGAGTGCTGCCGTGTCTGTGTGTCCTTCTGGTTCTCTCCTGTTAGTTAAGCTGTCATAGTCAGATCTGCCGGAGTCGTTAGCCACACTCTGGGAATGTTCACATTCCCTGTTTATAGAATAAAACTAATTCCCTCTCCCTGCCTTTTTACTGAGTATACAATCGCCCACATGTCCAGCCGGACACTGAAGGACGACTGACTGTCGAGCCCACCTGCTGCCCACTTCAGACCAGCTGCCCACGCCCAGCTACCACCACCTGCCTTGGACTAGCTGCCCACCCTACACTGATGTTCTCATAGACTCCTAGTTATTCCTAATACCAATATTACTGCTATTAATATTAGTAGTATAATAACTCTGTAGGTAGTCTGACCAGAGGAGGACGGGTCCCCCCTGGTGAGCCTGGTTCCTCCCAAGGTTTCTTCCTCAGCACTGAGGGAGGTTCTCCTTGCCACTGTTGCCCCTGGCTTGCTCACCTGGGGTTTTACATTCATGTTAAAACTCTGTCTTTACTGGAATTCTGTGAAGCTGCTTTGTGACAACATCAGCTGTAAAAAGCGGTACAAATAAATTTGATTTGATATAATTAGTGAAATATACTACAGCAAAAAATCTAAGCTGGGTAAGATGTTTGCTGCTGATTTTAATGGTAGAAATATTCTGAACAGATCAGTGAAAATATACAGCGTGAAGGCTGTGAATGTGTTTACTGTCTGTAGAGGTTCACACCGAGTCCAGGGAGCTGATGGGCAGCAGAACTCGCACTCAACATTACATTATTAATTAAGTAATCTACTCATAATTCTTACACCGTTCTTCTCTTAATGAGCTTGATTAAACAGTAACAGCCTCTGCAACGTCTTTCAGGGATTCTAAAGTACGTTACTGGAAACAGATGAGCTAGGACGTCTTATATAATCTAACCATGAAATGCATGCAGTTTGATGTTAACCCTGTTCCTTCCTCAGCTCACAGAAAGGTGTGTAAATGTGCTGTAGCAGAGCGAACTGTGATCAGTCTCAGCTCTCAGAACTTTAGCTTTAGTTTTTCTGTACAAATTATTTCCAGTGATGTAGACGAGTCAGCTCAGAAATATGTTCAGGTTGTGACAACAGAAATATGAAAAAAGTAACTAAGTAACTAGTTATTTACTCTTACTTAAGTAATTTTATTTACTAATACTTGAGTAAATTATCACTACAGTAACAGAACCTGTACTTAAGTAGGGATTTTCAGTACTCGTTACACCCCTGGGCTTACCAAAGCCAACCTTACTGTCATACTGGTGAATTTCAGCACACACACACACACACACACACACACACACACACACACACACACACACACACACACACACACACACACATTTTCAAACCCGCTTCCCCCTCAGGGTCACAGGGGGGCTGCTGGAGCCTATCCCAGCGGTCATTGGGCAAAAGGCAAGATGCACCCTGGACAGGTCGCCAGTCCATCACAGGGTAGACAGACAGGCAGTCACTCACACCCAGGGGCAGTTTAGCATGTCCAACTGGCCTGACTGCATGTCTTTGGACTGTGGGAGGAAACCGGAGAACCCGGAGGAAACCCACGCAGACACGGGGAGAACATGCAGACTCCACACAGAGAGGACCCCGGTCACCCGGCTGGGGAATCGAACCCAGGCCCTCCTCGCTGTGAGGCGACAGCGCCACCCACCACGTGAATTTCAGCAATGAACCAATAAATAAATATCACTTAAGCTACGTAATCAATACTGTGATGTGAGACTGATTATTTGTGTACCCAAACATTCAGACCTCCTGATGTAAAAGAAGCTTAACTAAAAATGATATAAAATATAAAAATGAAATAATTGTTTGCTCAGCAAAAGTCTCTGATTAGGTTCTGCTGACAGGCTAACAGGCTAACAGGAACATATCAAACCGAAGAGAGTTGAGAAATAAAGGCTTTGAGGGAAACCTGCTCTTTCTCCATCCGTCCCTTTTTCTTAACACATGAACTAGTAATTATTCTGAGTCACCACCAAATCGGAGGTTTCGCTTTAAAATTTCCTTGTACCAAAATAGCTAAAACTAATCACGCCCCCACCTCACCTCCCCCCCCGAAAGTCCTGTTTTAAATCAGAATCAGCATCAGAACCCTTTATTGATCCCAGAGGGAAACTGCAGTTGTTACAGTTGCAACCATTTATGTAAAAGTATAAACACTTAAATAATTTAGAACAAAGATAAAGAGAAATTTGCAATATGTAAATGAGATTTAAGCTCTTATGAATACAGTAAAGTAATGGTGACTGTGATAATAAATATTAAACATCTAGTATAAGGCAGTTCAAATTGTTGTACCTGAGTTATTGCACACATTATTATTATTATTATTATTGTTATTACACATATGAACAGGACTGTTAGGTATTGGGTTTTGCACAGATGAACGTTTCTCATCATTTTTCTCATCGTTTTCTCATCAGACCCTCTGTAAATCTACCTTGACATAATATCAGCTGAAAATCAGTGCTGGACAGTAACTGAGTACCTGAGTAACTGAGTATCTGAGTAAATGTAATTAGTTTCTGTACTTTAGTATTTTTGGTGTATCTGTACTGAAGTTTCTCCGTTCTGGACTTTTTCCTTTCACTCCACTACATTTCAGAGTCTAATATCCGACTTTTTCCTCCTACATTTTGAGAAATCTGTGGTTCCTTTTGGTTTCTGTGTGTATAAAAACGTAACATGTCAAAACGAAAGAAGCGCAAAGCCAGAGCACCAATCAGGGCCCAGCGGTCACTTTGTTTAGAGCTGGTTTTGACCTGTTGGTCATACCGACCCAGTGCAGCACGCGGTTCAACGTCAGCGCAGCAGCGTAAAACTTTGGGAGAGTCTGTTCAACATAAATGATGAACTAACCTAACCTGTAAATAGAGCTCAATATAGAAATATGTCCACATATGCAGTCGAGACTGACGCGGCTTTTTTCTGAATTTCTACAAACACCATTTCATTTTATAGTAAATGAGTTTGGGCTGGTTTATGTTTATGAACAGACGCCTACAGATCAACATAGTAAAGGAGCTCATCTGTGATCCTGAGTTTAAAGCCAGTTTTTATTCAACTTAAACTTGGAACTAAGTTGTAAATAAATCTGAAACTGAAACTTTGCTTGTGTGTAAAAAGTGATTTCAGAGCCACTCGGTTCTCCCTGATGGAAACTGTTTACCTTCAGTGTTTTGTGCTTCTGATCATTTTAATAGACGTCAGCGTCACTAATTAATGACGTTCTATTAAAAGACTGGTTTACCAAGAGAGACGCTGGAGGACTTTCACCTGAAATGAGTTCATGAAGCCAGTCTGGTTATAAAAATGATAACAGGACATCAGAGCCAGAATTCCTCTTTTAGTACTTTTACTTTATACTTAAGTACATTTGAAGGGAAATACTTTAGTACTTTTACTCAAGTGGAGGTCTGAAGGGAGGAACTTCGATTTTTACTGGAGGAATATTTTACCTCTCGTCTTTAACTCCAGTACATGATCTGTGTTCTTTGTCCAGCGCTGCTGAAAATGAACAAAGAACAGTTGGCAGTGTTTTCCAAGCATCTTTCCAGGATCTTCCAGGTGTTTTGATCTGAGGAACGCTAGATGGCGACACTGGCACCTTCTGCATGGACAGGAACCAAGGGGCAGGAAAGCGGCGTGGAAGTGACGCAGACTGTGTGTATGTGGGAGAGTGATGGAGGAGGTCGGTTCTCCGGCGGTTCGCCGAAGCTGCCCCGCGGGTCTCTCCGCCGTCCGGGCCGAGACCATAGAGGGTCTGACGGAGCTCGAGGACTTGGAGCGTGTGTACGCGCAGCTGTGTGGCGAGGAGGTGCGTGTTCAGACCCGCACCAGCCGATCAGCAGCGCGTAGGCTTAGAAACCGGTTAAAGCTCTTATTTGTTCCAGCGCTCAGAATTGAGGTTGTTGCGTTGATGCTTCTGATTTCCCCCCTAACTTTGCTGTGGTCAGTTGGCTCGGACACTTGTCAGGAACGTTCATGACGCTCCGTGTGTTTAACCGACACTGCGCCTTCCTTACTCGTCCTGACAGGCGGAGGTGCAGACGGAGCTGGAGGCCCTTGCAGGTCAGCAGAGCAGCATCGAAACCAAGATGCTGGCACTACAGAGGCTGGGGTGAGTGCGTGGGGCTGGGGTTAGTGATTGGTTTGTGATATTAGGTTTTGAATAGATTACCTACAATTAATCTGAGTTCTGTACACACACACACACACACACACACACACACAGTCACACACACACAGAGTCACACACCCACACACAGTCACACTCACACACACAGTCACACACACACACACACACAGTCACACACACACACACACACAGTCACACACACACACACAGTCACACTCACACACACAGTCACACACACACACACACACAGTCACACACACACACACACACACACAGTCACACTCACACACACAGTCACACACACACACACAGTCACACACACACACACACACACAGTCACACTCACACACACACACAGTCACACACACACACACACAGTCACACTCACACACACAGTCACACACACACACACACACACAGTCACCGGCCACTTTATAATAAGATAATCCTTTATTAGTCCCACAGCGGGGAAATTCACAAAACTTTATTAGGTACCCCTTGCTAGTAAAAGGCTGGACCCCCTTTTGTCTTCAGAACTGCTTTAATTCTTCATGGCAGACTTTAAACAAGGTGTTGGAAACGTTCCTCAGAGATTTTGGTTGGTTATTTGAGTTCCTGTTGTCTTTCTATCATCTGGAACCAGTCTGCCCATTCTCCTCTGACCTCTCACATCAACAAGGCATTTTCATCCACACAACTGACCGCTCACTGGATATTTCCTCTTTTTCGGACTGTTCTCTGTAAACCCTAGAGATGGTTGAGCGTGAAAATCCCAGCAGATCAGCAGTTTCTGAAATACTCAGACCAGCCCGTCTGGCACCAACAACCACGCCACGTTCAAAGCCCCTTAAATCCCCTTTCTTCCCCGTTCTGATGCTCGGTCTGCACTTCAGCAAGTCGTCTTGACCACCTCTACACGCCTAAATGCAGTGAGCTGCGGCCGTGTGATTGGCTGAGTAGATATTTGTGTTAACAAGCAACTGAACTAGCAAGGTGTACCTAATAAAGTGGCTGTGAGTGTATGTAAGCGTGGGCGTATCTTAAGACAGCAGGTACAATTACCTGAGCCTAATGCACATTAGGACAGTTGGACAGGCCGCTCATCACTAGTGTAGGAGTTTTTGTCCTGTGGCTGGTCTGGAGTGACCTGAAACTCACAGGTTTATTTACAGTTGTGATTTATTATTTATTTTTATTTACTAATCAAAACCATCTGTGGTTTTATATATAAAACTCATAATGGTAAAATAATAATAAAAAATAATTTGTATTTGGGCATTGTTCTGGCTTACGGCGCCCTGTATGTACCTCACTGCCATGATAGATTAAAAAAAATATGTTTTAGGGCAAAACTTGTAGAGCAATGTCTGCAGTGTGCGCACAGGGATGGCAGCAGATTTTCACTCTGTCTACACTCAGTCGGTTGTTTATTTGAGGTGGGCTCCGGGATGTTTGGAATGAAAACCTGCAGCCACACTGACCCTGTCTAGATAAGATTAGTGACCTCCTGAATTAAACACTTTAGACGTCTGGTTCCAGTTACCACCATTGTGATCAATTCCGATTGGGTGAGTTTCTCAATAACAGAGCATTTCACATTTGACCACTGTGAATGATTTTGTTTACCTCTTAACAACTTTATTATGCAGAGATCTTGGCATTGGGGCGAATTCCCCTGTAAATGTTTGTATTTCTCAGTCCAAACCTGCAGTTGATTGAGGGTGATGCTGCGCAGTTATCCGGAATGATCAACTTCACTTGCAGCCTGGCAGAGAACGTCAGCAGCAAAGTCAGACAGTTGGACCTCACTAAGGTGACCTATGAACAATCCCACCGAAACATGCATTCAGAAGCTGTTCTAGACTGCAGGTTCACCTGTCAAACACAAAGGTGATTGGAAGATTGTGCTCCTTTCAGAAACGACTGTACCAGGCGATCCAGCGAGCAGATGATATTCTTGATCTGAAGTTCTGCACAGATGGTGTCCAGACAGCCCTGCGTAACCAGGACTACGAGCAAGCCGCCGCTCACATCCACCGCTACCTCTCTCTTGACCAGTCCGTCATCGAGTTGAGCAGACAAGGCGGAGAGAGTGAGTCTAGTCGTGTGAGATCTTTCGGTCTCTGGTTATGTGGAAACGACGCGACGACATGCTGTTATTTGGCTCTTAGTTTGACTCCTGTGTGTCACTTTAGGCACTGCCGTGGACGCCAGCCTGGCTTTGCTGCAGGAAGCAGAGCTCAGTTTGAAGGCGCTGGTTACTAAGCGACTAGAGGAGGCAGTTGCTACAGGCGACCTGCCTCAGGTGGAACGCTTCTTTAAAATTCTCCCCCTACTTGGCCTCCATGAACAAGGTCTCGCCCAGTTTGCTCAGTACCTCTGCAGTCAGGTGTGTGTTTTTTCTGTCCTACCAGAATCACCAACCAGTTATCACTTCTAACGTAATTGTGAGCTGTGTATGTGAAACAGAGCATCAGAACGTTCCTTTCTTTGTTCTGGTATTTCTTGGTCTTGAGATTTTGTCTCGTTCTCGTTCAGTTGGCCAGTAAGGCGGAGGAGAACCTGCTCCTCGCGGTGGGTTCTGATCTTGGTGAGCGCCGAGCGCCGGTGATCTTTGCTGACACACTCACACTGCTCCTAGAGGGTAAGATTACATGTATGACTTTCTTGTGAATTATACTAGGGCTGCAAAGATATTTGACTATTATATTGATTAAAATCTTTGAAAACGGCCACAGTAACTGCCACATTTACCGCTTTTATGAAGCCGTTTTTTTCTGTAGGGAAGCAAATGTTTGTTTATCTAGATAGATGCTAAGAAAGCTTCTGACCAGGCGCACAAGGTTGCCAGCTCTGTACACTGGAGTCATTGGAGGTTGCGATTTGGCCCAGAGACTCTCGCAGTTTGACGCAACAGAAACTCCCAGGTGCCGTCCAAATATTCATACTGCTTCGGACTGCTAGCTAGCCTGTCCTCAGCTGCGTTTATTATTAAGAAGAAATGTGAGCTGGCTGGCTGTCCAGAGCTGTGAGGAGTTGTAGGGAAATGATTCCGACTGCCCCGGGTGTCAAAGCTGACATGCTCTGGTATGAAGAGGTAACAGCACCCTTAACGATTGGGCAGGAGCCCTGAATTACCATTTTTATACAAAATGCTGTGACAAGTTATCACAGATGTTTCTTTACACTGCGTTATTGTAGTTTTGTTATATTAAAGAGTAAAATAGCTACAGTAAAAACAATACAGTAAAACAAAAAACTTCAGCCTATGACAGTCAAAAAAAGAGATTTTCAAGATATACACTCACCGGCCACTTTATTAGGTACAGGTACATTAGGTATTAGGTGCTAGTAAAAGGCTGGACCCCCTTTTACTTTCAGAACTGCTTTAATTCTTCGTGTCAGACTTTCAACAAGGTGTTAGAAACGTTCCTCAGAGATTCTGGTTGGTTATTTGAGTTCCTGCTGCCTTTCTATCATCTGGAACCAGTCTGCCCATTCTCCTCTGACCTCTCACATCAACAAGGCATTTTCGTCCACACAACTGACCGCTCACTGGATATTTCCTCTTATTCGGACCGTTCTCTGTAGACCCTAGAGATGGTTGTGTGTGAAAATCCCAGCAGATCAGCAGTTTCTGAAATACTCAGACCAGCCCGTCTGGCACCAACAACCACGCCACGTTCAAAGTCCCTTAAATCCCCTTTCTTCCCCGTTCTGATGCTCGGTCTGCACTTCAGCAAGTCGTCTTGACCACCTCTACATGCCTAAATGCAGTGAGCTGCGGCCGCGTGATTGGCTGATTAGATATTTGTGTAAACTGAACAGGTATACCTAATAAAGTGGCCGGTGAGTGTAGTTGATATATTCAAGATGATATTTGATTGCATATTTAAGAATTTAAACATTTATTTTAATTCCACAGCAAAAATTTCTGCATAAATGTAGTCTTCTCGACCGCTGGGATAGGCTCCAGCACCCCCCCCGACCCTGAGGGAGAAGCGGCTTAGAAAGTGTGTGTGTGTGTGTGTGTGTGTGTGTGTGTGTGGTCTTCTCTAAGGGTGCTGGAGCAGTGGAACAATCAGTATTGGTATTTTTGTTTTGTCTTCTCAGACTGATCAACGTGCATTGGTTTCAGGATGGGAATAAAAGAGAAAGTGTAATGCTGTACTTAGTTCTGGACATGCGTGCTTTTATATTACAACATTATTATATCAGTGTAAAATATGCATAATGGAGGATTGCATTTGGGTTTGTTAGGTATTGCAAGGATTGTGGAGACTCATCAGCCTATAGTAGAGACGTACTATGGCCCAGGCCGCCTCTACGTGCTCCTTACACACCTTCAGAAAGAGTGCGATGTGCAGGCACAGAAAGTGGTGGATAAGTTCATTAAGCAGAGGGACTATCACAACAAGGTGCGTCTGGGTCATTTACTGAGGTGCTTTAATCCAAACCTGTTTGAATTATTCCTTTTATTTGCTGTGTCCTTGGTTGTGTAAGTGAGCTGTCTCTATAGTTTCAGGTAGTCCAGAGCAGTATGATGAGGGGTGTGTCTGCCGAGAAGATTGAGCCGAGGTATTTTCGTTATATTAGCGTTTCCCAGCTTGCGTCTGGTTGAAAACCACTGTTAATCCTCACCCAGTAATCCTGCTGGAGAGGCCGTGGCTGACATGTAGGTCTGCTTGTATGTAGAGAGCTGGATCCGGTGTTATGTGAGGTCACCCTGATGAACTCGAGAGCAGAACTGTACCTGCGATTTTTAAGGCGCCGCATCACAGCTGATTTTGAGGTTGCGGATGCAGTGGCAGCTGAGACAGTCATCCGAGGTAACGAGCAAAGTTCTTATATTAAATTCATTTGTATTTTCAGCACAGTTTTAGATTTATTGTTTTCAACATCGATTAATAAAACGACACTTTATTCCAGATTCTGAATAGATTCAGGATTTGTTTGGGGTAGTCCACCTTAAAATGAAGTAATGCTTTTTTGTGTGTGTTTCAGAGCACCATCAGTCTTTAGAACGGCTGCTGAAGGACTGTCAGCTCAGTCGCACCATGCAGGAGCTTATTGGCTTCTACATCCCCATGGAGGAGTACTACATGAGGGAGACCGTGAACAAGGTCGCACAAACACACTCACACATTGTTTCATGTACAAAACGCCATATATGCTGATCTAATCCCAAAGAGAGAGAATCTTAAGCCCTAATTAAACTGGATTTTTCCCCTTGGGAGGTGCTGTAATTTGAATGTTTACTGAGGAGATCTGTGATTTTAATGAATGCGCAAAAAACGGTTTCGCTAAAATCTGATAAGTAATAGTTACAGAATGGATTACCTTCTAAAATTCAACCTTCGGGAAAGGTGTTCCTGTTCGACTCGACTTCACAATAATGTAATAATAAATCTTAGTACTAGACAAAGGCACCTCTTTACGTGGTGACGGGAAGACGAGGTTAGTCGCTCAAATGGAGCTTTCATCCAGGCTAAAACAGCACTACAAGGTTTTCGGTGGTGGCCTAATTAATAAGTACATGAAATATCCGTCATTAACCGAAAGTTAATTCTTTAATTGCATTCTCAACACTAATGTGACCATCCTGACCATAACGTTTTGATCCAGGCGATATGGGATAATTTATGGAATTGGCAGGTAATGTAAATGTTACACTCTGCCCAGGCAGTTGCGATGGACACAGCAGAAGCAGGACAGCTGAGCTCCAGTATGGTCGACGATGTGTTCTACATTGTAAAGAAGTGCATCAGCCGTGCTCTAACCAGTGGTAGCTCTGACTGTGTGTGTGCGATGATCAATCATGCAACCAGCATGCTGGAAGCCGACTTCAGGTAAGCCTCATTCACACACACATACGACTCGAGGCAAAATTTGGGCACCATTGGCCGAATTACATATTTCATTCATTTTTGAAGTGAAAGAAATACATTGCTCTGTAGATCATAATGCACAGTTACTTTACACTAATCAGGCATAACGCTCTGACCACCTCCTCGTTTCTTCGCTCACTGTCCACTTTATCAGCTCCACTGACCGTATAGCTGCACTCTGTAGTTCTACAGTTACAGACTGTAGTCCATCTGTTTCTCTGATACTCTGTTACCCTGTTCTTCAGTGGTCAGGACCCCCATGGACCCTCACAGAGCAGGTGCTGTTTGGGTGGTGGATCTTTCTCAGCACTGCACTAACACTGATGTGGCGGTGGTGTGTTAGTGTGTGTTCTGCTGGTACGAGTGGATCAGACACAGCCAGTGCTGCTGGAGTTCTTAAACACTGTGTCCACTCACTGTCCACTCTGGTAGATTATTATACATAATGTTATGCCTGATCGATATATTTTGTTTATTTAAAAAAAAAAAGTCTGTGGCATGTGCAAAATTT